>NC_140228.1:7191813-7254313 GCF_951802725.1 Rutilus rutilus
TTTTGTTACGATATCAACCTCAAATTTGGGACACATCTTGTTTAGATCAATGGCTTTGATTTTCTCACAGTTTTAGAGTAAAATGTGTTTGTGAAAATATATATTTCATATACAAATTTTGTTGCGATATCAACCTCAAATTTGGGACACATCTTTAGATCTATGGCTTTGATTTTCTCACAGTTTTAGAGTAAAATGTTTTTATGAAAATATATATTTCATATACAAATTTTGTTGCGATATCAACCTCAAATTTGGGACACATCTTGTTTAGATCAATGGCTTTGATTTTCTCACAGTTTTAGAGTAAAATGTGTTTGTGAAAATATATATTTCATATACAAATTTTGTTGCGATATCAACCTCAAATTTGGGACACATCTTGTTTAGATCAATGGCTTTGATTTTCTCACAGTTTTAGAGTAAAATGTGTTTGTGAAAATATATATTTCATATACAAATTTTGTTGCGATATCAACCTCAAATTTGGGACACATCTTTAGATCTATGGCTTTGATTTTCTCACAGTTTTAGAGTAAAATGTGTTTGTGAAAATATATATTTCATATACAAATTTTGTTGCGATATCAACCTCAAATTTGGGACACATCTTTAGATCTATGGCTTTGATTTTCTCACAGTTTTAGAGTAAAATGTGTTTGTGAAAATATATATTTCATATACAAATTTTGTTGCGATATCAACCTCAAATTTGGGACACATCTTGTTTAGATCTATGGCTTTGATTTTCTCACAGTTTTAGAGTAAAATGTTTTTATGAAAATATATATTTCATATACAAATTTTGTTGCGATATCAACCTCAAATTTGGGACACATCTTGTTTAGATCAATGGCTTTGATTTTCTCACAGTTTTAGAGTAAAATGTGTTTGTGAAAATATATATTTCATATACAAATTTTGTTGCGATATCAACCTCAAATTTGGGACACATCTTGTTTAGATCAATGGCTTTGATTTTCTCACAGTTTTAGAGTAAAATGTGTTTGTGAAAATATATATTTCATATACAAATTTTGTTGCGATATCAACCTCAAATTTGGGACACATCTTTAGATCTATGGCTTTGATTTTCTCACAGTTTTAGAGTAAAATGTGTTTGTGAAAATATATATTTCATATACAAATTTTGTTGCGATATCAACCTCAAATTTGGGACACATCTTTAGATCTATGGCTTTGATTTTCTCACAGTTTTAGAGTAAAATGTGTTTGTGAAAATATATATTTCATATACAAATTTTGTTGCGATATCAACCTCAAATTTGGAACACATCTTGTTTAGATCTATGGCTTTGATTTTCTCACAGTTTTAGAGTAAAATGTTTTTGTAAAAATATATATTTCATATACAGATTTTGTTTTGTTTGTAATTTTGTGCATTTTTCATAACAATAAATGTAAAACTTTTTTCACGTTCACTTTAAAAAAAAATCTTTTTAAACTTCAGCAATAACTGCCAGGTGTCGTATTTAAAAAGAGACCAAACTTAAGTCTTTTCTCCAAAGCATTCAAGATTTATGACCGCTTAAGTTTGAAATGTCATTTTCAGGTCTATGCTCAAAAAGTGAATAAATGGAGTATAACTACTGCTTAAATATAATGTAATACCATAAAATCCACTATGTTGGTTAAACCAACTTAAAGGTGCATTACCACCACGTCTAGGTAGGTAGCTCACGATGCTGCTCAAAAATGCATTTTTTTGTGTAGGCAACTTGATGCCCGAGTAAGCCGCTTGTTATGACAGCCGTGAATGTTGTGTAGGCAGATCACAATGTAGGCCTATATATATACACTGTATATATATATGAAATATGAAATATATGAGATAAATATGAATACAAATATATCTTAATTCATATTTATTTAATTTCTATATTGCATGAAGACTTCAATGTAGGTTAAAATAAACAGAATAACGGTAACACTTTACAATAAGGTTTCATTTATTTACATTAGTTAATGTATTAACCAACATGAGCAATCCATTTGTTACTGTATTTCTTAATCTTTGTTAACGTTATAGTTAATACAAATACATCTGTTCATTGTTTGTTCATGTTACTCCACAGTGCATCAACTAATGTTAACAAATACAACTTTTGATTATAATAATGTATTAGTAAATGTTGAAATTAACACTAACTAAGATTAATAAATGCTGTAGAAGTGCAGTTCATTATTGCTTCGTGTTAACTAAGGGTAAAACCTTATTGTAAAGTGTTAAGAGAATAACAAACACAAACAAGCATATTGAATGTCTCATTAGAGTGTCAGAAATAATTCAGTCTAATTTGTCTCTTCAGACATTAAAAGTTTAGTGCAGATAACAAGATAAGGACTTACTGAAGGTTATCACAAGCTTACACGCTTTCTCATCATTTAAATTGCTGAGTCGAGTGCATTAGTTTGACCCTCCCTTGATGTTGCTTTTCAATTCATTGGAAAGTGGGTGAGTAAAGTTGTAAAGTTTTATTAAACCATGCTTCCATTTAGCATTGTACTGTAGAAATTTGGTGGAAATGCTAGTCTGGGTTTCTCTTCACAGATACATCAACTCTTATTACAGTACTTATTTTAAAGCCTGGATTTTTGCCTTCGAAACACAGAAACGCAGACATTTCCTCTTTCTAAAATAGAACCAGAAAAGGCCTCCGGGTTCTCTTGGAAAGAGTTCAGCACACTAGATGAACAGATTTTTGTTCTGTAGCGTCAAGAGAAAGGCATGCATGATGACATACAACTTGTTTAATTATTAAATGATCAACCGACCATGAATAAGGGTGTCTGCACACACAGAAATGCACATTTTCCACCCTGAAGATATTTGTAAGTTCTTATATCAGTGATCTAAAGAACATCTGCTTTCATCCACAATTATCGAAGTATCAAATTCCTGCAGAGTTAGACAGTCTAGACCCAGTTTGACTAGTTTGAAGCATGAGGATTGTGTCAGCTCAGCTACGTTAGAAACTCATAGCACACTAATGCAGAAGCACTTAGATGTTCTGATACCACACTATCCTTCTGCTTGAGTGATGCTTTCCCATTACGTTACTTGGAGCAGTAATCAGCCATGACTGGAGACTTAGCATTAGGGTGTCTGACTCTGTTAGTATTGATAGATCTCTCATGGCATTACAGATGCGACATACCATATATGATATGTTATGATATAGATGAGTGTGTAGTACTCAGTGTACACTTTCAAAAATGTTTTTTTTGCAGCAATGCATGCCATAGAAGAACCATTTTTGGTTTCCCAAAGAAAGAACCTTTCAGTAAACAGTCCTTAAAATAACTACATTTTCCCTGAGGGCCATTTTCCATTTTCATTCACACAGCCGGTAGGAACTCTGAAGTGACATAAGCCAGCTGACAGCGACGTCATTCAAGCGTAGCATTCAACAACATCAACAACTGGAGGATGCCATGATTGGAGCTGTTTTTTCGTGATAATGGATATGGAATGTAGACGTATAAGTTTTGCGATTGCAAGAGCAAAAAGGAGGGCTAAGAGACGAAATCTACATCTAGCAGTGCAATAAATCATCAAGGCTGAGAGAAGAACACAACTCTGCAGACATAGGGACTGGTAAATGCTATCAATCACCGTTTTTTAAGAAATATGTCGGTTTCCACTGTTTTGAATGGCATGTATTCGGCCTATCAATGTACACTTACGTCACTGGTAGTTTCTATCGTGCTGGGTATTATCATTTGAAAACGTATTTTAAAGTTTTAAATGTTTAAACCTTCTTTAAAAGCTTTATTTTTTAAGTTTAAATAAGTAATTAAAACATTACATTTAAGCGTTTTGCAGACACTTTTATCCAAAGTGACTTACAAAACAGGAACAAAGCACTCCTCAAAGAGCCAAGAATCGTTGTAGTGCACAATGGCAGGTTTATTAGACAACTAGATTAGGAAACCAGCTAGAGAGGACAAGAAGATTATTTTGTTTTGTTTTATAATTTGTGCGTGCGTGCATTGGTTTAAGAGTGTGGGCTGTTAAGTGCTTGTGGAAGAGGTGTGTCATCCGCTGCTTCTTGAAGGATGTGATGTCCTCAGTAGTTCGGGTGGAGGTTGGCAGCTCATTCCAGATAGGGTGAATTTTGGAGAGTGACTTTTTGCCTCATTGTGAGGGAACAACAAGGCGTCGCTCATTCAGTGACCTGAGCTGACGAGAGGGAGGGAGTGTACATTTGTAGTAGTGGGTTGAGGTAGGGATGGAGGAGCTGCTCCAGTAGTAGTCCTGAAAGCCACCATTAAAACTTTAAACTTGATTCTGGCCACAACTGGGAGCCTGTAGAGTGAGATCAGGAGGTGGGTTCTCTTTGACTGATTGAAGAATAGACGTGCTGCCGCGTTGTGGATCACCTGCTAAGGCTTAATCATGCTGGTTGGAAGGCCCACTAGAGCATTGCAGTAGTCCAGTCTTGAAATTTCAAGCACTTGGTCAACTAGCTGTGTTATCTGACAGGAAGGGTCTGGTTTTCCTGATGTTGTAGAGTGCAAACCTGCATAACTGGGCCGTTGTTGAGATGTGGGTGGAAAAGCTCAGCTAGTCGCCAAACACCATCCTCAGGTTCCTTGCTGTCCTGGTTGGTGTTAGTGTCGTGGATCCCAGTTGCACAATGACGTTGTGGTCAACTGATGGGTTTGCAGGGATTACGAGGAGCTTTGTCTTTGCAAGGCTGCAGATGACGCTCCTTCATCCAACTGAAAGGCAGGCAGATCATTTTCATAGCAGTGATAGGAGAAGCCATGTGCCTTTGTGCCAAGTGAGGTTGTGTAAATGGAGAAAAGAAGAGGAGCGAGCACTGAACCTTGAGGCACCCCAGCTGATGTGACTCAGACACCCTTCCTCTCCATGAATAACACCTTGAAAGATCAGCAACAGTCAGTAGGGCGTACTCCGTGGAGTATCCGCTTTTCAAGCCAGACTGGTTTTCATCAATGCACAGTATATTAAATGTTCAATCCATAGTGAAAGTTTCATTAGCCCTATTCACACTGGATTAGTATTATCTGGGGGACCTCGTGTGATTTAGAAATTACCCGCCCACATCTAAATTTCGTGTGGCGCATTCGCACGGGATAAGCGAAGTCTGTGATTTTACTCGAATTTACTGACTTATCTCCCGTGTCAATAGGCTTTTGCTTGGAAATGTCTTGTCGTTGTAGGTCTAGCTGTATGATAAATCATAAACAGAAGACTGTTCCTTACTGCACACTGCTATACATGTCATTCATCTCCATCTAATCATTCTTTTAGTTTTTGCTCTTCTGATGGTTTTCAGCTTTTCTTTCTGCAAATTGTATAGTTGTATATCAGTGGTTCTCAATTCCAGTCCTCGTGACCCACTGCTCTGCACATTTTGTATGTCTCTCTTATCTGACACACTCAGTTCAGTTCATGGAGTCTCTCCTAATGAGCTGATGATCTGGTTCAGGTGTGTTAAATAAGGGAGACATACAAAATTTGCAGAGCAGTGGGTCACGAGGACTGGAATTGAGAACCACTGGTTGTATAGCGATATGACCCAGCACCCAAACACTCCAACGCTCCATTCTTTGCGAAAGATGGATAAAAAAGGCGCACAGGAAACAAAAACCTTGAATAAATTATAAACGACCCCGCCAAATCACAGAGATGCCGATTCCCACAGGATTAATATTATCACAGGACCTCGGTGTTCAGCGCAATATGATAGGTCATTTGCCGGGGAATTTTTACTTTACAAATTACAGACATGGCCGATTCGCACGGGATTAAGATCACAGACAACCTCCGCAATTATTACAAATGACTAGAGGTCACCAGGTAATACTTATCCCGTGCGAATAGGGCTATTGTCTTGCATTTAAATGGGAATGGAGTTACACATGAATGTTGTGGGGTTAAGATCAGTCAGACAGGTGCACAAGAGTAGATACTGTCGCCAACACACACCATGAGCTTCGATCCCTCTGGAGCTGTCAGCTGAACAAGCAGCGCTCTCGACTTGTGTTAATTAAAGGAACAGCTCACTATTTCACATCCCCCACTAATGGTATTGAGCAGCTCACTATTTCACATTCCCCACTAATGGTATTGAAGATAGCCATTCAAATGTCTCTCATCAGCTTTACCAATACGAAATTCAACTCAGGAAGTTGGAGATTTATGACTTCTAAAATGCATAAAAACATCACAGTTTGCATTCGAAATCATCAGGAAGTGATTTTACTATTGTATGCTTTGACATGTAACCCTCAATAACTATTTCTACCACTGAGAAATGATTTGAAAGTATATTTTCAGAAATTCTTTCTAAAGGTTTTTCACTCTTCCGAAGACGTGAATAATGCATAAAGGACAAACATTCATCAATAATAAGAATAAATATGTACGGGAACAGATAGTTCTGCATTATGAAAGCAGATTGTCAGTGTTTTCCTTCACAAATGGATGTTGAGGACATGATGTTTGGACTTTTGTGGACGCAGCAGGAAATTCACACTTGGAGTTCTTCCAGGAAAGTGCAGGAAATGTCATGTCAGAAACACAATTACAGTGTCTTTATTTATCTCCTAATACTAAAGCATATGAACACATATTGTTTATTGTTTGTTTCAGTAGTACTTTTCATGACCTTTATAATTTCCTACTGGCATTTACGTGTTTTCTCTTTTTCACAGCTTTGGTTAGGTAGTAATTAGTGTCTCTTTATAGAGCTTTTTTTATATTAAAGGTCTGTTTTGCAAGAACACATTAATGCTTCTTTCAGAACCGCAGATGCCATTAATGACTGTTGGAAGGGATTCACGCCATTATAATGATTGATTCTTGGTTTTTGGCTCCAACATTGCTCTCGGTTGGCTAGGATGCATTTATTTACCTTTTAAATTCAATGTTGATGTTGAATGTGTTCTCTGAATTCTACAGAAAATTCCTAGGAAATGGGGCAAGAATTATACCTGGCATATTTTCTGCAGGTTTTTGTTAATTTAATCATTTATGATGATCCCAAGTTTGATTAATCAATGTTTGATTTGTTGTCTCCTTGTGTTTTCTCAATACAGATTGATGGTCTAGTTCAGAAAGTTCAACCCTAATCTCTTGTTCACAGGGGTTATATACAGTCCAGATAAACACCAATAAGATAAACACCAACTGAACATGAAATTTGACAGTAGATTGAAATAAAAGCTTTGCAATAATCCAATAGCTAACGTGTTAAATCCACTCAATGCTTATAATTTGCTCTGCCTGACCCTAAAACTCAGCTCAGTGGTACGAAAGGAGAGTAGGAGTCTTTAACAGTGACGATCTAAAGGCATTTTATTTGTTTCTTTGTAGTATTTTAATACATTAGTACTGTTTCAGTATTTCCCTAATGAGTGGTTAAAGGAGATTAGTAAATATTTGACCAAATGTGAGTTGGGTTAGTGTCCTGCTATGCACACAGACACATCGACCTTTGAGTCTTACATAACTTCTCCAATGAAATCTATTCAGCAGTGTAGTTTGTTTTACACTCTTGCTAGACTGTGATATTGACTATTTTAAAAATAGTTTATGTGTGAGTAGTCCTGTTTTACATACATTTATGTAATTTATTTAAGGTCTAATGTTTGATATTAATTACAGCTCACACTTCACTCTTGTTCAGCTCACCAGGGACTCATTATTAGAAGATTTTTGATGTACAGTACCTGTGCATGTTTGAAGTACAATCACAGTTCAAATGTACTTTCAACATCTGTCCAATCGATAAAGCAAATGCATGCCAAGCATTTCTGCAACTGTTGGCTCCTGGAACAATAGAGCTATTTTTTCTTATTTCAGAACAATTCTTCCATTGTTTCAACCTCTTTTTATTTACTGGCTGGTCTGCAAAGCCTGGTATTGCCTGGTAATTCAGCAATAATCTAGCAAAGCCCTAGCAACCACCCAGAACAACACGTCCTTGCATTGTGGCAGTGAGTTATATAAGGGCCAGCACATTCTGTAATTTTACTCTCTGTAACCTTTTTCAATTATGCCATATATCATAAAAAGGAAACGGTGCACTTATGATTTATTTTTTTCCCGTTTGGTTTCTGATTAGGTTAAAAATCCAGCCACACATGATCCAGATTTAACCCAGACTAACCTCTTGAGTCCAGGGATGAGCCCAGGGCTGTTTTCTTGTTGAAAGAGGGACAGCAGTGTCTGGATTTAGAGGTCAGCATGAGGACACCGTCCCTTATCCAAAAAAGCTCTTTCACCTTTTCACATACACACGTACACCAGACGTGACACTGGCGGAAAGTGGCCCGCATAACAGTGGCTTCATGTGAGATTACACTGAGCTATATTTAACCTCATCCATCTGTGATTTTAAAGCAAAAACTGAAAGGTAGTGCAGGTTTGCAACAGCGATGGAAAAAGTTGATAAAGAAACATTCTTACCTTGATGATACATCGCAGTATGCAATTTGAAATTATGTAAGGGGTAATGCACAGTCAGCGAAAATAAACCCAGACAGAATGATTCTGGCCCTGATGCAAAGCAGAATAAAACTCCTGAAGGAACATCACTATACATTATACTTTTTACGTGGCTATTTACCAAATAAGTATTTAAATGTACATGAATTATTTTAGTTTAAGTTCTATTGTGTTAGAAGACACACACAGTTATAAGAAAGATATGAAACTTGTACAGGATTACGGTTTATCAGGTCACTATTTGAACTCAGTTTCACGCTTGACCAATCAGAATCAAGTATACTAGAAAGCTGTGCCTGTGATAATTACGTAAGGATTTATCAAACAAGCGATTCTAACAATCAGACCAAAAGCAGCAATGTTTGATTGTGATATTACTTTTATACAACAGTTAAATAAAGAAGTTCATATTGAATAACTTACATTTTATACAATAAAGTTAGTCGATTTTTGCATCGCCAATGAAAATAGTTCCAAAAGAAGCCAAATCGGAATGTGCAATTAAAAGACGAGTGAATGATTCAATGACTAACTCATAATGACAGGCACTTGATTCATTCCTGAATGAATCAGTGGTTTTAAACGAATCAGTTGAATGAATGAATTAAACGACTCACTCGACTAAACAAGACAGTTGCTTGTCGCCACCTACAGGCATAATGATGCAACTACAGAAAGAGCAATTGAAAATCCTTACCACTAATACATAGACTGACAATCCGTCTGGAACGAGCAAACACGGACAAATTGAGTGAAAAATCTGTGGAAACAGTGAAAAGTCCCAGTATCAGCACTCTTGCAACGCCGATCAGCCAATCATATCCCAGGATTGGAACTAATTGCTGTGTAATTGTACATTAGAAAATAGAAAAAAATATAGTGAATTAAATAACAGCAGTTTCATACATTATTGTGCTTTTTACTAATGCGTAATGAATGCACATCTTTGATGTTGGCCTATTTTTGCTTTATTAAGTTACTTATCAATCAGAATCAAGTGTTAGTGCAGCAAAAACAGTGAGAATATAGAGACTTAATGCTTTTATAACTCTGAGAATAGATTTGTGTGGGTTAATGTGTTAAAGAAGACAGGTGTAATTATAGCTAAAATTATATTGAGGTATTGAAGCAGCACAGTAGGGAACTTTACTCATGCATGCCAACAATTATCTTTATGCTTTTTTGTGCATGATGTCTATTTTAGTAATGGCTGCTTGTGGAAAAAGTAATTTGTTAACTGTCTATTTAACTGTGGTATTATTCTGCCTGTACAAAATATGCTTTGTTTATTGTTTGTTAGCCTTTAAGAGAATTATAACGAGTTCACCATGTGGATTAGTTTCATCGAAGTTTCCATAAATCCTCTATTGCATTCCAACATGTATTAAACCCCACCTCAGCCCCAGTAACCTCTTGACCGCAGGTGAAACCCTGTTGCAGGCAACATGCCATACAAGACCAAAGGATTGTGGGTAATCCAGTTAAATCAGGGCTCAGACTGGCGGTTATTACTGCACTTCTTTCTTTGCGTTTTAGGATCAGCCCACTGGTACCCAGAAAGCCTTTAAGATTCAAAAGAAATGACACTTTTAACTTTAAAACCTAAAAGTAAATATGTCCTAATCATTTTGATTTTATTATATTATATAATTTTACTAAAATAGTTTTGCATATAATACATATACTTTATGTAGTTTAAAAAACAAATATTGATATAGATTTTTTTTCCACATTTTACAAATCAAATTAAATAATGTAACCAGTAAAAATGTCTTTTGAGTTTTTTAAATGTTTTTCATATTTATATATATATGTATGTGTATATATATATATAAAACTTATATTTTGATTTATTGTTATTCTTCATATTATCTATTATTCATATTTATTAATTATCAGAACCAATTTTTTTCTGAGATGCACAAAAATAGTAGATATCTCATAAATTTTTCTAAAATAGTTTTGCATATAATACATACTTTATGTAGTTTAAAAATATATATATTGATATAGAATAATATTTTTTTCACATTTTACAAATCCAGTAAAAATGTCTTTTGAGTTTTTTAAATACTTTTTTCATATTTCATATATATATATAACTTATATTTTGATTTATTGTTATTATTCATATTTGTTATCTATTATTCATATTTATTAATTATCAGAACCAATTTGTTTCTGAGATACACAAAAATAGTAGATATCTCATAAATTTTGCTAAAATAGTTTTGCATATAATACATACTTTATGTAGTTTAAAAATATATATATTTATATAGAATTTTTTTTTCCACATTTTACAAATCCAGTAAAAATGTCTTTTGAGTTTTTTAAATACTTTTTTCATATTTCATATATATATATATAACTTTTATTTTGATTTATTGTTATTATTCATATTTGTTATCTATTATTCATATTTATTAATTATCAGAACCATTTTTTTCTGAGATACACAAAAATAGTAGATATCTCATAAATTTTGCTAAAATAGTTTTGCATATAATACATACTTTATGTAGTTTAAAAATATATATATTTATATAGAATTTTTTTTTTTCACATTTTACAAATCCAGTAAAAATGTCTTTTGAGTTTTTTAAATACTTTTTTCATATTTCAGATATATATATATAACTTTTATTTTGATTTATTGTTATTATTCATATTTGTTATCTATTATTCATATTTATTAATTATCAGAACCATTTTTTTCTGAGATACACAAAAATAGTAGATATCTCATAAATTTTGCTAAAATAGTTTTGCATATAATACATATTTTATGTAGTTTAAAAATATATTGATATAGAATTTAATTTTTTTCACATTTTACAAATCAAATTAATGTAACCAGTAAAAATGTCTTTTGAGGTTTTTTTTTAAATACTTTTTTTCATATTTCATATATATATATATATAACTTTTATTTTGATGTATTGTTATTATTTATATTTGTTATCTATTATTCATATTTATTAATTATCAGAACCAATTTTTTCTGAGATACACAAAAATAGTAGACATCTCATAAGCCTGATCTTTTTATTTTTTTACATTTTATTTTTGATCAAAAGATTGGCTGGTTGCGGATTGATTGAAGCACATATAAATTTCCCTCTCCTGTAGAGTCAGTATATTTTTCTTCATCTTGATAGACACAAGTTTACATATAATCTGGCATTCTCCATAACATAATATATCAACTTCGGACTTCGGTACTGGTTCCAAAGGGTTAAAGCCACAACCTTGTGGTTACCACCATCAGAAAGCTACAGGAAAAGCACGTCTGCATCCTGGTGTATTTGGTGAGGCTGATATATGGCAGTGTTTTGAGTGCTTGGCCTGATTCCCAGCTGATGACTCAAAGGCTCTAGTGAAGGCTGCACAGTTCCTCCACAACTATAATCACATTATTATCCACAACAAGTGTATGATGATACTGAGAAGGGATCATTTCAGCATGGTTTGAATGATCACCAGTGTACTAGAATACAGATATGAGTCATCCTCTACATATAATAAACCTAATATCTTGAATAAATAAAATTAGCCTGAATTTATGCATATGGTGTGTTAAGATACCCAGCGATTCTGCCATTTGCCTGCAATAAACACTTTTGATCCAGTCATATCTCTAGAAACAGCTTGCCTCCAGTGCCAGTCAGAAAGAGGTGTACCGTAAAACATCTAATAGAGGTGACCTCAGATTGCAACATGCATGCAATGTGGTTCTGCCTAGTCTTGATCTTGAATTTAATTTAACCACTAATATCATACTTGGGGGAAGTATTGCACAATTTTTGCATTCTTTTGCATCTACCATTTAAAAGTTTTGGGTCAGTCTCTTCTGCTCACCAAGTCTGCATTAATTTAATCAAAATACAGTAAAAACAGTAATACTGTGAATTTTATTTTGTGAACTATTTTCAATTTAATATGTTTTAAAATAAATGTATTGATGTCAAAGCGTGATACATTACCGACAATGTAAAGCTAGCAACCAGAGTGTAGTTATTATATGTGACGTGGCTGACACATGAGAAGAGTGCATTGACATGCATTAGAGGCTGGAGATGTTCAGCTAAAGTGTTTAAAGCTGAGCTGTGTCTGTCTGACAGCAGTGAGATACACAAAGCAGACAACACACACTTATTAGTCATACAAGTGCAGACGGACGCTTTGCTCTCTTCGTCTCATGTCTTCATTCATTATCCCTCTCTCAGCATGATCCTCCTCTGTATGTTTCTCTGGCATCATGTCTAATCTCTCTCTCTCTCTCTCTCTCTCTCTCTCTCTCTCTCTCTCTCTCTCTCTCTCTCTCTCTCTCTCTCTCTCTCTCTCTCTGGCTCTAATCCAAATCCCAATTCAACACGCTCTCTCTGAAAATCACAAAAGATCCCTTTCAATTCAGTCTGACAAATTATACTTTCAAATTCTGATTTGAAAAGGGTTTTTTTTACAAAAGAAATGGATGTCCAAAGAAATAGTGGTCAACAAATATGGGTTTTTAATGGTTGATGCTGATTTATATGTAATATTTAATATAATAAGTGTAAACATAATTGACAGCAAATGAAAATACAAATAAAACTGATATTTAATTTAAGTTAAGTTCTAACTTAATTGACATTGACTTACAAAAAATTGTTTAATTGATGAAAATAATATATATGTGTGTGTATACTGTATATATATATAAATACATACATATATATATAAATACATACATATATATATATATATGTATGTATTTATATATGCTAGAATATACTAGAATATATATACTATATACAGTATACTAGAATACAGATATGAGTCATCCTCTACATATAATAAAGATTATAAAATATTATATTTATAAATATTATAAAATATAATAAATATATATAAAAAAAATATATATGTATGTACTGTATATGAAATAACACATATTTTTTTAAATAAGCACACACACACACACACATACACACACACACACACACACACACGCACACACACACACACACACACACACGCACAATCCTTATCGGTTACATCAGATTAAAAATCAACAGCTCATAATTTCCCCACACTAAACATTTAATTCCAGTTCTCATATGAGGATATTGTGAATTTTTAGGTTACTCGAGAAGATGAAAAATGTAATACGTTGGTCAAAAGGTGTAAAATGTGCATGTTAAAAGTGTTTATTTGTCTCCCCCTGCAGGTGAGTCAGGGGAATGTTCCTGGAGTGGAGAGCGCTTCTCTGGCCATGGACACTGAAGAGGGTGTGGAGGTGGTCTGGAACGAAGTTCTCTTCCATGACAAGAAGGTCTTTAAGACAGTGGAGGTGAGTGCTCAAACAAACCATTTCAGTTTATACTACCGTTCAAAATGTTGGGGTTGGTAAAATGTTTTACGTTTTTGACATAAGGCTCTTATGCTTCTGTTTATTTGATCAAAATAAAGTAAAATCTGTAATATTGTGAAATATTATTACAACTTAAAATAACTTTTTCTATTTGAATATATTTACAAATGTAATTTATTCCTGTGATCAAAGGTGAATTTTCAGCATCATTACTTCAGTCTTCAGTGTCACATGATCCTTCAGAAATCATTCTAATATGATGATTTGCTGCTCAAGAATAGATGTGTAATAGCTAAAATTATTAACATGCTCAAATGTTTTTCATTTTGTGTAGGACAAAATGAAGGAGATGTTTGAGAACCTGATGCAGGTGGATCATCCCAACATCATCAAATTTCACAAATACTGGCTGGACATTGGGGACAATCATGCTCGGGTAACACACACACACACACACACACACACACACACACACACACACACACACACACACACACACACACACACACACACACACACACACACACACACACACACACACACACACACACACACACACTGCTGGTATCTCTATTCTTTTCATTATAATAGTTTCATGTTATTGTGACGGTGTAAAATAACTACATCAAAGTATCTCTTAATTGGAAAGTGCATTTTTCATGCATTTTGATAAACTTATTGGGAAACAATCCATATTTTTGCAGTCTGGTGCAGTGGCACAGAAAATACATACTTCACTTTTATGGATAGTAAAGCTAGTATGTAACCTTAAAGACCATATTAAACAAATAAAATCCATTATGTTTGCCTCAGATCCACTTTTGACAGGTTCTGTTGCTTGTGATGAACATTTGGATTTCATCCACATGAACAATATAATCAATATATTCATTGCTGAAAAGTCCAAGGCTGCGTCTGCAATCACATACGCTCTTGAGTAGATACTTATTTTGAATACATAATTACTTCACAGCAGATAGAATAGTAGGGAAGTATGTGATTTTGGATGCAGCCTTGAATGATTTTGATATACACAATTATATATATTTTTGAAGTGGCCACTATATCAAAATAGCTTTCTCTTTATATCCCTCACAGGTTGTGTTCATCACAGAGTACATGTCGTCTGGCAGCTTAAAACAGTTCCTTAAAAAGACCAAGAAAAACCACAAGACCATGAATGTCAAGGTCAGGCTTTCATAAGAATGTTAAGCCTGAGACTGATGTCTAAATATATGATGTAAATGATTATTATTGTGATTTTTGTGTTTACATTTCTGTATTTCAGGCCTGGAAACGCTGGTGTACACAGATTCTCTCTGCCCTCAGGTGACACACTTTTTCAGTTGTGTGTGTTTGTGTTGAAGGTTGTGTGAGTTTAAAACATGGGAATTTTGTACATTAACAAGCATGCAACTTCTTCCACTCATCAGCTACCTGCACTCCTGTGACCCTCCCATCATTCACGGCAACCTCACATGTGACACCATCTTCATTCAGCACAACGGCCTCATTAAAATTGGATCAGGTAGATTTTACCCTGCACTCTTTTTTTGGTAAAATATCCTCTTTTTAGTCAAATGTTTTACTTAGAAAAAAATATTTCTGAATTTTTTTTGATTTTATTAAAATGTGAATCCATATTTACTAAGCACTTTTGCTATTAAAATCTGTGTAATCATCCTCCATTGTCTTCTTTCAAATCTTTTTCTCCCCCTCTGTAGTTTGGCACAGACTCTTTGTGAATGGTGAGTCATTTTAACATTTCATGTAATATGTAATATGTATGAATTTACCATGTTACTACACTGAGAAAAACTTTATATACCATTGTATATTCATTTTGTTTTTTATTAGCCCTGGAAAAGCCTGGAAATGGAACAGCTTATTGAACCTTTAGACAAAATCTATATTATAAAGTGTCATATTTGATACATCAGGCTTTTAATGCTTATTTAGTGTGATATAAGAGAATATGGCTTTCATATTTGAGGAAGATATATTCTCACTCTATATCTCCCAAAAATATGTCATCATAAGATATTTAAATGCTTAGTTTTATGATCAGCTCTGTAGATTTTATAGTGTGGGGAAAAACATATTGCAATGCAATGATGGTGATTAAGAGATGAACAAATAAATGTTCCTCAAAAGCCGATGTATCGTATAATTTAAAACTCACATTTTCATGATTTTTCCAAAACATTAGGTATGGGTAATTAGGTGAACCTAAGCTGCTTCAGTCCAGGAAGCAAGTATCTTGAAACATTACTAATGATATAAAAGTTATTCTTATGTTTACATTTCACAGCAAAAAGACACGTGTATCACGACCTGAAGGGGCTGCTTTTTAAAATTATACTAAAAATGTATAAAGTATCAATCAAATGACAGAAAGCATGTTGTAGATCATGTTGATAACTTAGAAGCGAATCAAACATGAGACAGTAGGCTTCATAGGGTAAAAGTTAATAAAGTTAGAAACCCACATTTTGCAGAAAATGTATTTTTATGAGAGTTTGACCCACTGTTATCATCTATTCTTACCCAGTGTTCCCAGTCCGTGGTAAAATACTCCAAAATCGAGATGATAAGAAGAACCTGCACTTCTTCAGTCCAGAGTACGGCTGTGAGTCTGACCACATCTTCACTTTGTTTTCTACTGGATGTTTGTGTAGACTTTTCGGTTTATATATTTTATATTTCCTTCTCTATTCTTAGCATGTGAAGATGACTACGCCATTGACATCTTTTCCTTCGGGATTTGCGCTTTGGAGGTGAGATGCCGACAAAGCACGACCTGGCAATGTTATATATTACTTACAGCACTGTATTGCACTGAAGCGAGCCAAGTCCCTCATGCAATAACATTTGAGTGTATTCCTCCAGATGGCCGTGTTGGAGATCCAGGCCAATGGGGATTCTGTCGTGTCCAAGGAGGCCATAACCAGTGCGGGCCAATCGCTAGAAGACGCTCTTATGAAGGTGTGTGTGCAGGCATGATGTTGTTTTGGGGTTTGTGTTTAATGTGCATGATAGATGCTTTTCTAAGTAATCAGACTTATTATTTTCATTTGGCAGATGATAAGCAGGTACATTTAGTGACTACCCTGCTAACAGGGAATGTTCTCAGAACTTGTTAAATGTCGCTTGCTAATGTTTTGGTAAAGTTCTTTCAAAGTTATGTGCAAACATTCTCCCAGTAATGTTAATAGAACATTCATTCAAACTTATGTGGTCTTTAAAGGGATAGTTCGGCCAAAAATGATATTTAACCCATGATTTACTCACCCTCAAGCCGTTCGAGATGTATATGTCAATCTTTTTTCAGACGAACACATTTTCAGTTATTTTAGAAAATGTCTTAGATCTTTCAGTGGTTATAGTGTGAAGCAATGGGGTCCACCTCCTTCAAGTCCCAAAATGTGCATGCATCCTTCACAAAAGTAATCCATCCGGCTCCAGGGGGATAAACGAAGGCCTTCTGAGGGTAATCCGTGCGGTTTTGTCGTAAAAATATACATATTTAAAACTTTATAAACGAAAATAACTGGCTTCCGGTAGCGGTCGACGCGCGTTCACGGAGATAGATGCTGGCGTATGACGTAGGACGTAGCGTAGGAAGCGTCGTGACGTAGAACGAACGTGACAGCGCAGCCAGAGAGCAGAGCAAAACAAAACTCTATGCTCGTCCTACGTCATACGCCAGCATCCATCTCCATAACTGAAAATGTGTTCGTCTGAAAAAAGATTGACATATACATCTCGAACGGCTTGAGGGTGAGTAAATCATGGGTTAAATATCATTTTTGGCCGAACTATCCCTTTAATAATTTTCTCCAAACGTTAGCACAAAAACATTATTTATACATTGGTCATGGTACGTTTTTTTTCGGAGATGTTTTACTACGTTCGTCTAGCATTTTTTAAATGTTACTACTTGGTTTAGAACGTTGAGATAACATTTGAAAGTAACTTTTCCATAATGTTTGGAACATAAAATGGAATGTTCGCATAACAAAAAAAAAGGGGTTTTAAAACGTTTGAAAAAATTTACGAGAACATTCCGAAATAACGTTTTGTCAACTTAATGGGAGCGTTAGCAAAACATTCTTAGAACATATTTTTGTTAGCTGGGTAGAATATCATAGACACTCGAATAGACACTTCCCTACTATATAGTAGTATTCTAAAAACGTACGCCAAAAGAGTAGTATGTCCGAATACATAGTATTCAAAAAACAGTAGGCAAAAAATCCCTGGATGACCTATTTCTTTTGGTGAGATTCTGAAGTTTGCAAACGATGGACACTTTACTATCCCATGAGGCCACGGGAGAGGATTTATAAATGGAAGTGAAGCGACGCAACTGACTCTGGTAGGTCACATGATAATGACAACATGGTGGATGTAGTACGTCCCAATTTCATTCATACTACCATATTCATATTATATGGAGCGTATTATTTTTAACAGTCATGAAGTAAATTCAAATTCAGTTGTATTACTGACTCAGACTTGATTTTGGAAGCAGCGATCTTTTGACTTGGGCCAGGAAGCAACCTCCTAGCAACCACCCAAGGCACCCTAGCAACTGCATAGCAAGGCACTGGTAACCCACAACACCCACAGCATTGTGGTGATGAGATTCACTGCAAACACCACAACTAAACATTTAGTTCTTCATATTAAACCTGCATTTTTCTGTTATTAAATCGGCAGCATTATCATCGTTAACTAAAACTAAAACCATAAAACACATTTTCATTACTTGAAAAAAAATAAACATTAACTGAAAAAAAAAGAAAAAAGTTTTTAGTTTTAGTTGAATATTGTTACTAAAACTTGATACATAAAAG
This sequence comes from Rutilus rutilus, assembly GCF_951802725.1. NCBI lineage: Eukaryota > Metazoa > Chordata > Actinopteri > Cypriniformes > Leuciscidae > Rutilus > Rutilus rutilus. Next base: position 7,210,532 of record NC_140228.1, read on the forward strand.
AAAAAACAAACTAATAAAAAGATGATATATTAATATCATATTAATAAAAATATGAAATTAAATTCTAATTCAAAATATTAAAAACTATAATAGGACATCATTGATACTAAAATAAGACTGTTGCTGTCATGGGCTGCGTCCAAAATCGCATACTCTCTTGAGTAGGTACTTATTCTGAATAAGTAATAACTTCACGACTGCTAAAAAAGTACATTCTATATTTATGAATGTGTGTAGTATGAATGTAATCCGGACGTTCTACATCCACCATGTTGTCATTATCATGTGACCTACCAGCGTCAGTTCACTGCCATTCTTAAAGGCACACTATGCAAGATTTGTACCTTAATATAATATCTTCAAAATCATTTTGATGGTAAACAAACTTGTAGTGGGGCGAATCATCCCGATAGCAAAGCGTTCGGGGGGGGGACGCCGCTGGCAAAACCAACAATGCAGGTTTGAGAGGTGGCGCGAGAATCACGACTTGCTTAACGGCACGACGTCACATACATCAATAACATATGAAGCAGCCTCTATGGAAGACACTAGCACACATTTCAGACGTGAATCATAGCAGAGTCGACGAAGAAAGCGCGGTCGGAAGAGTGCAGAGACGGCTCTGCATGAGTGGTATTTATGACAGTAACGTTAAATACAAGTACTCCACAGTGACTCTAGGGGTCGCTGTTTGAGGAAAACGGAAACTGCATAGTGTGCCTTTAAATCTCCCGTGGCCTCATGGGATAGTAAAGTGTCCGTACTGTGAATTCAGACATAAACTTCTTTTGTCACAAACCGTTTTCACCTGCTATATAGTAGGGAAGTATGCCATTTCGGATGCAGCCATGCTCTTTTTCTTGCTTCACAGGAGTTCACCCAGTCGTGTGTGCGTCACAACCCCAGACTCCGTCCAACGGCACATGACCTGCTGTTTCACCGCGTGCTGTTTGAAGTGCACTCACTGAAGCTGCTCGCAGCACACTGTCTCATCAATAACCAGTGTAAGTGTGCTGGAAAATAGATCCAAAATGGGAATGTATTGATTGTAACTGCACAGAAAAAAAATGATATTGTTTTAAACCACTCCATAAAATGCCACCTTTTTCTATTATTTATTCTCTCTCACTTGTAGTGACAATTTTAATAATTTCACAAATAGACAATGTATTTATAGATGATAAACTGACTATATATTACTGAAAAGAATGATTTATTTGAGTTTAAATGATTTTACTGGCTCACAGGAAATCAGTTGCCTACAGTTTAGTGGTCATTAAAAACAATAATATTTGTATAATGTAATTGACCAATCATCATCACAGTATTACAGCCATAGAGCCACTATTATTTTAGTGTGCCATGTAATAATATATACAAATATTTTGTTGTGAAGGATTACCTAAATTACATAAATTTAAGATTCATTGGATTGCAGGTCAAATACAAAATGTATTATTTATTATATTCAAAATATTGCTTTCACATTTGATCTGGGTTCAAAGACATGCTTCCAGAGAACTGTGTGGAGGATAAGACCAAATCATTCGACCCAAATGGAGTCATGGCAGAGATTATTCACAAAGACGATCGTCCCCGCGTTCAGCTCAAGTAAGTCTCACCTACCCCTCAAAAGCTTGGAATTTTTAAAGAAATTTATACTTTTATTCAGCAAGGACACATTAAATTGATCAAAAGTGACAGTAAAGACATTTATAATGTTACTATTTCAAATAAATGCTTTTGAACTTTCTATTTATCAAAGAATTCAGAAAAAATGGATGAAGGTTTCCACAAAAATAGGAAGCTGCACAACTGTTTTCAACATTGATAAATGTTTCTTGAACAGCAAATCAGCATATTAGGATCATGTGACACTGAAGACTGGAGGAATGATGCCGAAAATTCAGCTTTGATCACAGAAATAAATTATGTTTGAAAATATATTCAACTGTTTTTTAAATTGTAATAATATTTTAAAATATTACTGTTGACTTCAAAAACGTTTGAAAATCATACCGGCCTCAAACTTTTGAACGATACTGAAAAAGCACTATGATACTTTGATATACAGTATGACACTATATTTGCTTGATCAATTATTTTAATTGATCTCTCCTGTCCTGCAGGTATTCTCATGTTTCTCCTCTCGAGCTCGACAAGTTTCTAGAGGATGTGAAGTAAGTGTTGCCAGATAAAAGTTAAAAAGTAGCCTGTGGCTTTTGTGGTTCGTAATGAATAAATATGTGTTTGACTGCCCAGGAATGGCATTTACCCGCTGATGAACTTTGCGTCCGCCCGACCCCATCCTGTACCTCGCGCCCTCTCCATGTCCCAAGAACAGGTGGAGACGGTGAAGACCCCCACGCCTGAGCCTCAAGAGGCAGAAACCAGGAAGGTGTGTGTTCTTATCAAAAGACACGTATGATAGTTCAGTTCACTGTGTTTCTTTATTTAATCTTAAATTGTCATTGTTCTAGGTGGTACAGATGCATTGTAACCTGGAGTCCAATGAAGACACTGCTAAAACTCATGTGAGTTTGTCACAGTTTAGTGTACTTTGTGTTTAGGACACAATATTTATCTAAAGCAGAAATATTCTCCCAAGAGCAATTTCAAGTTAACCTCGTAATGCATATGCAATACACCTGGTATGTTTGGATCCTGTGGAACATAAGCTTATAAAACAATTATAGTTTTCAAACTATATTCATTTTACTTGCATAAACTTTTACGCTGCAATGTATTATCAATAGGTGAAAAGTGGAGTTCTTGTTCAAACCCTCTTTCCTTCAAATTTAGACTATATGGCCTATGAACTTTTGATCTACAAACAGACATTAATTTAATCTGTCATTTTATTTTAATTTCAGAATTATTTTGAACAAAAAAAGTTACATAGTGTGCCTTTAAATGGTTATATCTTACATTTTTTATTAAAAAACCAGAAAGAAATTAGTGATGTGTATTTTGACAGTCTTAATACATAACCAAAGATTAATTTTTGTACGAAAAACTATGGATTTTGACTTTTGGTTTGTCAAAACGGACCAGAATGCATTAGGAGGGTTTAAATGTCTTGATCAGTGACGCTGCTATTTGAATGGGATTTTCTGTTTAGTATCTTTCTTGTGTCTCTGGTGATTCATCTGCCTTTGTTTTGATAGTTATTTATGATAATGCAAACTATTATACTCATGTTTAAGAATACTGATGGCAACATCTGCTGTGTCTGTGGCTTCTGTTTTCACAGCTCACTCTTTTCTTGAAGCTGGATGATAAACTCCATCGGCAGCTCAGCTGTGATATTATGCCAAGTGAGTGAAACCTTAAAGACCTTAATAAACCTTTGATTTTTTTTTTTCTCAAAATCAACTCACATTATCATCTCTTCACCATATAAGTGCAATAGAGGGTAAAAGTTAATGACCCACAACAATGTACAATATATATCTATATCTATATCTATATATCTATATCTATCTATATATATATATATATATAGCAACACAACAGTATAATACAGACAAGTTTTTTTTTTTTTATTATTCAAACTTAAGCTTCAAGCTTTTTTTTCCCGTAATTTTTCAGCAATTGCTATAAAGAGGAAAAAAAAATACAATATAAATATTAGATGAAAAACTTAATTAAATGTTGCCTTGGCAACTAACTAAACTAGTTAAATACTAAACTAAAACTATCACAGAAATAAAAAATAAATTCAAGATAAATGTACAATTATTTTGCAAAAAAATAATAATGCCAAAAGCACATAACAAAAATGGAAATTAAAATAAAAGCTAATTTAAAATATTAATAAATACTACAATAGTATAAATATTGGTTTGAAAAAATACAGTACTTTTCACTTCTTCAATTTCCTTGTTATTTTGTACAAAATACACTAATCAATTATCATTATTATTATTAATCAAACATATTGACTATAATTATTATAGTTATGGTGTTCAGAGATTGGTTCAGATTTAAAAATAGTATGTGTTTGTGGTCGTTTCAGATGACAGTTCCAGAGATTTGGTCAATGAACTTATCCATCATTCCTTCATCAGTGAGGTGAGACTAAAAACATCACACTGCATTATATCTGCAAGCTTCCTCAATATATTCATCATCTCAAAGCATATCAGTATTCTTTCTTACATGTAACATGAAATGAGAACTCACAGAAGCAGCACTCTTGTTCATCTTGTCCTAATCCCACATTTTGCCATCAATTTCCACAGGAGGATGGTGACAAGATAGTGGTGTTCTTGGAGGACGCTTTGAACCGACATCGTGGATCTGCTAGTGCCACAACAACGATATGAATGACAATGCTCTGTTGCCATGGTGACGGGCATTTACATGCCAGTGGAACCTGAGAGAGGGAGGCCCGCCAATAGATTGGAGAAGGACAATGGAAACGAATGATCCAGTTTGTCAGTTGGTATGCATAGTTGAAATTGAGACCGTGGTCGATGGCAGAGCAAGGCATACTGGTTTCTATGACAGGTTAGGGGGCCATGATGATTGTGCTTACCTCCCTGAGTCTCCGTCCAGCACTTCCAGGTGTCACTGTAGGAACCGTCCTTCCCACAATCCCATGCAGGGGGGAGCTTAAGGGCAATTCTGCCTCTCTTGAAGAAGAGAATTGCGAGTGGTGTAGGAGGTGTCTGCTGTGGAGAGCTCAATAGATGATATATGAAAAAACAATCCGTTTAGAAAAACGTTCGAAATTGCCAATCTACTTCATTTTGCAGCTTAAACACAATTCTACGGTCAAAAACATACTCTACGCAAGTACGCCAACGCGGATGCCAACAGAAGTGAACAGTCCGGGTCAACGTGATGTCATGAGAAAGCGCTGGCGATTTCATACGATGTGATTAGTACTGAAACGTAACGTTTTTAGATAAAGAAAGCCAGAATTTCCACCGCTAACCTAACCGTTATTGGGGCATAAACAGATGGATGTAACGTGGTTTCGTTTTCTGGTGTTCTGTTCCTGTTTTTCCTGCCTGATTTCCTAGTTAGCATTAGCTAATTATCCCACACCTGTTTCTGTTCTTCTAAACTAGCTCCCTGTTATTTAAAGTCTCCTGAGTTCTCCTTAGTTCTTTGTCCAGTGATGTTTGTTTCTTAGTGGTTGTTTAAAAGTTTATCTCCTGTGTGTTCTGTTTGGATAAATTAAAAAGGTCTTACTCCGTCGTTGTGCGCGCTTCTCTACAACCTACCGTTACAATGGATGCTACAAATAAGCTCATACATATTCATACGAATTAGCCACCAATTCATCAAAATATAAAAGTTACGAACTGCCATGAGAGTGTTGGTCCCGTTGCACATACTTAGCGTGCGTTCTTGAGTTACTGTGGCATTAACAAACCTTACATTAGTACTCGAGGGGTTGAGAGTTACGCTATCTATGCCATTAAACCAGATTTGTTGTTATTCAGGTAGCTAGCTAAGCTATAAACATCAAAACTTGCTTGACAATATTCTTTTCAAACTATTGATCTGCCATAAGCGCCTGAAGGCTACAGGAAGGCTTCTTTAGCTTGTATTTCTTTAGCTCGTCAGTTTTCCCAAAATGCTATCTATCCAAATGTATTGCTTTAACTGATGTGGTTAATGCCAATCAAATGAATATATGATTGTTTATTCTCCTTCACATTGCCCTGTCAGCTATCACGAGAATGTCTTAATATGCAGATGGTCTGTTTTGCAAGGAGCATATACAGGAATGCATTGCCTTATATATAAACATTGCTGTTTGCTGGTGTCTAATAACATGAATTTAATTTAATTTCAAAGAACCACACATTTTATACAGAATCACACATGTTAGGAACCTGATGGATCCTGGTTAGTCAACCAGCTAACCAGCTGTCAGACTACATGGTTTTTGTGAGGACTTTTGTGGAATGCGTTATGATGTACATTTCTGTGTGAAAAACTATAAGAAGTTCTTTGTCATGAGCATTTACTTAACTGAATAAAGACTATGAAATGAACGACTGGTTGATTGATTTTCTGATTAGCTTTTAGTATTCACTAGATACTTTTAAATGGTCCTGACATTTAGGCTATAACTAAATCCCATGTAGCCTCGCTTTATGTTCTTGTAAAAAGATGCTTAATATTTAATACTCTTTTTTAAAATAGCATGTAAAGATGGGTACAACCTACCTAGTGATGCATTGTTATTATTTCTTTAATGAATCGATCTACACATTTTTAACCGTAGACTGTGCGCAAAATTTAATGTGCGCAGACAATTACAGTGCCATATTCTGTTTGTTGCCAATTCTTCTTCTTCTTCAAAAAAAAACCTGAACTTCCACAAAATTATTTGCATCAAATTAAGCTGCATTCACGCCATGTAGTAATTACCGTACTCTCGCGGTACTTTGATGATGTCATACATCGCTGAGTCTGCACAGCACCGCTTTAAGTCGAACACCTCTTAAAGAGGGTAGGGAATTTTGGGAGAGGCTAGCAATAACAAGCTAGCTTTGAAAGCATAAGATCTAATCCACTGAAATGTGAAGATATCTCTAAACCTTCTGTTTCCCCACAGTGTTAGCGGTTTCACTTCCTCTGTCGCAGCATCTTGATCCCCTCAGGTTCTTGAAGAAGGTTTTTGTACGGCTCTTTATCACTGTGTGAATCTATAACCACCTAAATCGCCGAAGCAATAATAATCTCCTGTATCTTCAGCCTGGACTCCACTGATGATCATCTGGAAATCATTATCGGATCCTCTTCCACTAAATCGAGATGGGATAGAGGAAGCCCGGACATTTTCTCCAAAGATGAGGAGTTTAGGAACTTCTCCCGATTTCTTGAGGTACCAGCTCAGACAATATTTACCATCACACCATTTACCAACATCAAGATTGCTACATGTTATTGTAACTGATTCTCCTAGTTGAAGAGTCTTCTCCGACGGGCTCTGAGTCGCTTGCACTTGACTGGAAACTGTTAACGATAATACAATTATTCAGACATGTTAAAAAAATTACAAAACCTAAAAATAGGAAAAGTGTTGTAAATCTATTAAGAATGAAAGTTACCTAAAGTCAGTGACCAAAGCAAGATGGTGAGAAAAATGAGAAATATCATTTTTGTTGTGGATTTGTTATGAGAAAAGAGGTCATAGAGGTAACGTTAGCCTACAGTTAAAGTCACAGGATTATATAGCTGACTTTAGCTTCACTGAATGACTATGCAAATGATGCTGTTCCTATGAAAATAATCTTTATTGGAACATCAGAAATCTGCGATTAAAGTTAAAAACTATATTTCAAAGTATAGCGTCCAACATAAGCTATGATAAGGATTATGAAGGTCAAAGAAAGATTAGGTATGGAGGGGTATGGAAGCTTGTTTCCGTCACGAAATAATAATAATAAAAAAAGGTAATTGCGAATTATTATCTCAGAATTCTGATATTATAACATGCAATTGTGAGGGGAAAAAAAGTCCGAATTGCGAGATATAAACTCGCAATTTTATGCTATAAAGTCAGAATTCTAAGATTAAAAATTTGCAATTACTTTTTTTATTTTTTAACAAACTTCCATAGGCCCTACTTAATGCATCAGTATTGGCCTAAAAATATAAAAAAGAGCTATAAAAAATGTATCAAGTAATTAAAGTTGTATCATACAAGCTTAATAAATTAATGGTCTAATTTAAAGTGTAGCGGTTTTCTTTTAGCATACAACAGAATTAAATCCCATGATCATGCAGTCAAACATGGTTCACATAAAAAAAAAAAAGTAAAAACAAATCCTAAGAATATATTACAAAATGACAAATAAGAAAATATAATATGTTATTAAAGCAAGTATGGTAAATCAGTTTTTATTAATTGTTTCTGTTAAGTAATCAATTTTTTTATACAGTGATACTAATAATTATTGTAGTATGTAAAATTTCAATGTAAGAATATTTTACGTAATATTATATAATATTTTATATAGAACATATTGATGTTCTATATACTTTGGATTGATAGATTTGGATTGATTTGTTTTAAATAAGTAAATAAATGGTATTGTGTGTAATTGTGTTTATTTCTTCTGAAAGTAAAATGTCTATTTTTAGTATTTTTTATTTGAAATTTTTGCTTGCCCTACAAAAAAAAAGTGAATGAGTGAAAATTTTTATATTTTCGTTCATACAGACATTTTGGGAGCAGCTCGGTCAACAAGTATTAAAAATTACACTGTAAATAGATAGCACTCAAAACATATCCTACCATCTCTCAATGATCTGTTATTTTAATGAAATTCACTAACACAGATAAATTAGATCTTATCTCAATAGCACATTAAATAAATAAAAGTCTAAAACTATATCTAAAATAAACTATAATGTTTAAATCCTACTGTAGATTGTACTATAAATGTATTGCAGTGAGTGTGTTATTGTGCCGATTCACTTCCTCCCCATCAGCACCTGCGGTGTGTATCAGCGTGAAACAGACTGAGGGAGGTTTTTGTACGACTCTTTATCACTGTGTGTACACATACTTGTTGTCAATCTTGTGTCGGGTCATACAGTAATATTGTGCTTCATCCTCTTTCTGGACTCCACTGATGGTCAGATCGAAGTCAGTGTGAGCGCCATTGCCGCTGAATCTAGATGGGACGTTTGAGTGACGGTCACGTATGTTATAAATGAGGAGTTTGGGAGCATGTCCAGGTTTGTGCTGGAACCAGGACACACAGTTCCTCCAGAGACTACAGTCAGCAACAGGTAAGTTGGTTTTGCAGTTTATTTTGACCGTTTCATCACGTTGAGTTGGTTGGACTTGAGGAGTTTGAGTAACTGTCACTTGTCCATTTGAGCCTGTAAAAGACAGATGGTTAGAAATCTCTTCATAACTGTCTAAATATATAAAACATTCTGTATTTGACCTACCTTGAATTCCAGTGGTCAATATGCAGATGGAAATGATGAAAAACATAGTTGTTGTCTGCTGTACTGTCATTAAGAGTACATTAAACACTAAACTGACAAAGGTTATAAAGACAAGTAAAGCACTGAGACTAGTTCTGTCAATGCAAATGATCTTGTTAGTTGTTAGTGTAAATACTTTGCTTACTTTGGGTGGTATATAGGATGCATTTCCATGTGGATGAAGAAAAAAGTAAATTTCACACGAAGAGGGACTGAAAGAAACGTGCGTGAAGTTGCCCCCCCCCCCCCCACCCAACGCAAAACGTTGGCAAAATATTCTCAATCGTTTGTGCCATAAACAATTGTTTGTGCTGCTTCAGTTTTTTAAGATATAAAAATAATATCAGGAGCTACCTGATCTGACTCTTTTGTTGGTGTTAGTACACTGAAAAAAAATGAGTCGTTGGATCAAAGTAAAAAAATTACTTCAACTTGTTACAAGTAATTGGTTTACTTTAGCTCAACTTAAAAAAATGAATTTACACAAATCACATTTCTATAGTCAATTGAAAGTAAAAAATACTCTTTCAACCAAAGAGATTTGTTTAATTAGCATTAAATTATAAATTATTATTTGGATTAACTTAATTTTTTTAACTTTTATATATTAAATATCAAAATAAATACAAAACAAAATTACACACAACATGAAATATCACAGAATTTGTGTCTGAAGAAATAAGCCTTTTACACTCTGGAATCAAACATTTAACTGTTTATTTAGTGCAATCTTCCGACAAACTCACAGAAACCAGAATTTCCACTTGTTCTAAAAACATTTACCTAAACCTAGGCTATTACTGTTTACTTTGTTCAGTTTAGATTTAGTCGGTGCACATTAATAAACATTGGTGTGTCAGTTTAAACTAATTTTAAATGTTAGTCTGTTATGTAACTAGGTTGATTTAGTCCTATTAAATTATTAAATATTTTTTATTTGAGTAAAACAAGTTAATTTAGATGTTGCCACTTGAAGCACATTTTTAGGTTATCTGGCGAAAAAAAAAAAAAAAAAAAAATTACAGTGTAGGTTCCTGAAAAAAGAAATGATGTTTAATTCCAATGAAAGGCTATCAAAGTATTTTAATACTGAAGATATTTTGAATAAATTCCATTGTTTTATTGTAATATAAAAATATATGAGAACAAATATCAGGAATTTTTTTATTAAACTGATCACTAAATTGATCACAATGATTTATGTTATTAAGTTACAGATGAGCATCTGTTGAACTATTTACCATATATCAAACTTAATGTTAAAACTAAACTTTATATACTAAATATAAGAGTCATTCTGAAATTTAGGATACATTTCTTGTCCATTGATGATTCATATTTTTATTTTTTTAATGTTCTTCAGAAATATCATATTTTAATCCTTTAAGGGTAATAAGCATATTCAAATCTCACGGAGATATTTTGTGCACCCTATGTTTCAGTTAGCTTGAAATCCATGTTCCTTAAAATAGTTTTTGCAGAGTGTTTTAGAGGTGAATGAGTCTTCGAGTAAGAAAAAAAAAAAATGCAAATATGTTAAAATCAAAATCTATAGTCCATGTATTTATAACATCTAAATACTTTAGAAAAAAAAAAATTTCATTGACATTTATTTTAAGAATAACTTAACTATATTGCTGAACAAACAACCCTTGCAAATAAAAAAAGATTGATCACAACATCATTCAACGAGCATCATATACTGAATTATTTTTACACATCTTTTCTTTATTTCAATATTTTTGTCGTTATTATGGCGTCATATTAAGTGACCATCAACTATATCGGGTGCATTGTTATGGTTTGCAATATTTTATGATTTCAATTCCCTACTGTGTTCACTGATGATAATAATTTTTGCCATAGATCGTTTTTATCATAATTTAACTTTCTGTGTCAAAGGAGAGTAAATGTGTGTGTGCAGTAGTTAACAATGTGTAGTCAACTGCTATTTTTGCGAACTATTTTTTACATTTCAAATAATCTGTACATAATAATAATAATAATAATAATTAATACTATACTAATACTTATTATTATTATTATTATTATTATTATTTATTTTTTTACATTTCAATTATGCTGCTTCTCATATCCTTCAGGTTATATATATTATATGTTATATCCACACAGGATAGAGGTTTGCATAACAAATTGACAAAATTATATTTAAGGCAGATTTATCATGAAAATAATATTTCTGTCCTTAGTGTCCGTGTTGAAAATATCACATTCAAAATATATGATTCTTAAAATTCTTTTAATATGGCAGAATAGACAAAAGAGACGTTTTCAAATTCACCAGGAAATACATAATGTCCCTCCTTGTCGTTTCAAAATGGTGTTTAATGATTAAGCTTGGCAGCTAGCAGATATATATATATAAACCAATAGTTATCATAATGATAAAGCATATAGCTTTTGTACTATTTCTGTTGATGTGAGATGTACCCCGAATTCTAGAATGGCCCTATATACTAAAATGCATTTTTGTTTTCTGCATTTCTCCTCAGCATGTGTGTACATAACCTGTCAAAGGTGTCTGAGGGCTGAAGATGCATGGGTCAATACCATCCTGAAACTCCTCAAATAATGCTGGGAGATGGCCGGGAGAGTTGTGTGTCTGCTGAGTAAAGGCCAGTTCATGCCAATGACGATAAAAATAAAGATAACTATATTAGCGTCTACACCAGCGTATACAATACTCTTCTGTTTATTCTAAACACACACTGCAGGTTTGTCGTCTGTCGCTTTACATGCGTTCTGAAAGTGACTCCAACAATATTGTTTCTCTGTGCTGTTATTGTTCTAGTTGTGGTGTGGACTCTGCTATTCTTTCATATTTTAGAACTTTAGCGTTATCGTTATAGTTATCGTCCTTAGTGTGAACAGGCCTTTACACACGATGAGATCCCATGAAACCAGGCAATCCTGATGTTTCCCAGTAGGTCCCGCTCTCTCCTTGGAATGAAGCCATATCTGAGTCCCCAATGACAGGTAGGATTTGCATGTCTCATTTATTTATGAATCTAAAAGCGAGCTCCCTTTGGGGCAGCGAACATCTGGCACCAGTGCTGTTCTATTCTGAGAAAAACATCATCCCTCACTCCACCCTGCTCATGCAAATATGACTTTCACTTCTGAATTTTATGCTAACAGGTTTATTTTTTTAAATGCATTGGACTGAAACTGGCAGTTGTGATAGTTGTATGGTTTTATTTATCTTTAATAGAGACTTGAGTTGTTTTTATCACAATTTTATTGGAGCAATTTTATATTAATTTCCATAATATACTGTATACTAGCAGTCAAATGTTTGAAATAATTAAGATTTTTTTAAAGGGGTCATATATATATATATATATATGCTGTACATATATACATATACTGTACATATATATATATATACACACACACACACATATATACTGTACATATATATATATATATATATACACACATATATACATATACTGTACATATACACACACACACATATATACATATATACTGTACATACATATATATATATATATATATATACACACACACACACACATATACTGTACATATATATATATACACACATATATACATATACTGTACATATATATATATATATATATATACACACACACACACATATATACATATATACTGTACATATATATATATATACACACACATATATACATATACTGTACATATATACATATACTGTACATATATATATATATATATATATATATATATATATATATATATATATATATACTGTACATATATACATATACTGTACATATATATATATATATATATATATATATATACACACACACACACACACACACACACACACATATATACATATATACTGTACATATATACATATACGGTACATATATATACACACACATATATACATATATACTGTACATATATACATATACTGTACATACATATATATATATATATATATATACACACACATATATACATATATACTGTACATATATATATATATATATATATATATATATGCAGTAAAATGATCAGTTTTTCAGGGGCGGCTCCTTTAAGGCTAGTCAGTAAATGGCCACTGTTGTGATTGGCTTACTTTATTGAATAAGAAACAGTATCAGCCATAGATGCCACATTCGACCTCTCCAGACACATCGGCTCTCCCGCGTCCCGCCATCATGGAACGGTCAGCTTGTCCTCACTCACTTTTGTGATTGTGAAACTGCCGAGATTTAAATTCACCAAGAAATGGGAAAACCTTTCACATGTGAGAATGTGTTGGTTTGTGTTTTATATGGTAACTTTTTAATGTCGTGTTTGCTTGATGCCTTCGTGTTACTTTAGCTAAATCTATTGCAGATTTATTACGGTTGCAGAGAATGCAGACGCTCAGTCAACATGTTTGACCATTCCAATATGGCGGACGGCTTACATATAGCGGCCCATAGAAACAACCACTAATGAGGCATTTTTGTATATATATCTATGGTATGCCCACTCGCTATTGCATGTGAGTAAGTGTTTTGAAAACATTATCATGTAAAACTTTCATTTACAGATTAAGCATTAAGTAATCATTTTCTTACAGTTTGTGATGCAGCTGCTGCATCACAAGGTGTGACAAATGGTGCCACAAATGAATACTAGGCATATACTGATCATTTATCATTAATTTTATTTAATGATATTATAGATTACACTTTGTAAATTACACTGACTTTAACGAAAACACCTGTTTTGCAGAACGTTTCTTGCATTTACACGGCTCTGACCAGCAGATGTCGCTAGCCTGCCCTTCCCTGCTGGTCTGCATCATAGAAGTAATTCAAGAGTTTCTTATGAGAAAAGATCATAATTACGAGAAACTTTCTCATCATTATGATTTACAGAATCATATTTTGTCACCCGAACTGCACACAAGAATGTCTCCTCTTCCACCTTAAAACTCCGCCCACACCACTTGATCGACACGTCTCATTTGAATTTGATTTATCATTTGAACAGCTGTTTTTGGTTTATTATTTGGTCAATTTAAGCATTTGATTTTTCATTTTAATTTTGTTAGGAAAAAGCTTCCATAGGATACAGTGTAGTATAATATAAGAGTAGTATATTATAAGAGTAGTATAAGAACTGGAACTATCCATCACTTTACTTTTTCAAGGGAAAATTAATTAAATTATCCAACTCATGTTCTGCCACTAGGTGGCTGTACAATACAGAATTTCACAGCTTCCGTCTCCATGGCAACCACACAGTTTTACATCATTCTGTAATGGAAATCTTTTTCTTCACTTATGTTGTCGTCTTATTTGTGGTATTTGCTTTTGGGATTTTAGTCTTTTGTTAGCTTTTTTGTGTGTCACTTAATTAGTATGTAATCAGACAGACACAAAACTGCACCCACTTAACTTTACTTAAGAATCCTGCTGCCTTTCAAGCAATATTGAAACTAAAATTGCAAAGCAAAAAATGTCAATACAAAAGATTTCCGCCCGACTGCACTCCCAGTTCTCCCAGTTCTAGTTTTTATTGTTTTCTAACTTCTCTTATTACCTGTATTACCAAAGGTGGCCTCAGCAAACTTCCAAGAGTGTTGTAGATATCTTAAAATTATAAGGTTTAGTATTATGTAATTTGATATTTTATCTATCTATCTAGTATCCACACTCACACACACACACACTTTCTTGTACATCTATCTTTATGAGGACATTCATTGACACAATGCAATCTCTAACAGCTTTCCCTAACCTTACCCATCACAACTAAGTGCCTAACCCGAACCCTTACCCTAAACCGACCCTTAACCTCATTATAACCTTATCCCTAAAACCAAGTCTTGACCCTCAAACAGGCCTTTAAAGGGCTCTCAGAAAGTGAGGACCAGCCAAAATGTCCTCACTTTACTCTCTTTGTCCTCACTTCAATGGTCTAAAACTCAAACTAGTCCTCACAAAGATAGTTGTACAAGTACACACACATGCGCGCACACACACACATTTCCCCTGTATTTTTAATCTTTGTTTTGTTTCCTGTATTTTAAACATTATAGGCTAACTGAGCAGAGAGTTCGGAAGAATATCCAGCGTAAGAAGTTCTGCATCTGGAGAGCTGCTGCATCACAGCTTCATTAGGTACCAATTTTGTTTTATTTCCTTGAAATATGACCAGTTAATTATTTGATATTATTGACAGCCCTAGATTTTCTTAATAAAAAGCGCTTTGAAAGAAGTACCTTTTGTTATAATTTCAACAGTACAAGAGGAAAATCAGAGTGTATAAGGAAAATCGACTTTGACAAAGGGAGACCTTGGAGTTGTAAAGGTTGAGAGCCGCTGATCTAGCGCAATCTGAACTGCCACAGCTTCAGGCTACATTGGCCAGCATGTAATAATTTAATTTTCCAAGAGAAATAGCCTTTGGGCTGAACTTCATTTCAATATTCATTTTTACAGGTACAACAAGATTAAAGTTTGTCACTGGATGTTCTCTTCTAGTTACTAGCTAATTTTCAATCTCCTTTCAGGCAACAGTGATGAACTGTGATAGCAACAATTGCTTTTCCTTCCTTTCCTATTTAACATTTTTCCCCATACATGTCATTTCAAAAATTACATTGTCATGCATCATTTTGTATGTTTAAATCAGAGCTGCTTCTCTGGAGCTTTGAATAGGCCACTTCAGCTGGAATGCGGTCTTTAGTTTATTTGTTCTATTTCTTCTAGTGGCACTAAAATAGCCATACTGAAATAGCTGGTAGACAAACAATATTATTCTTGCAAATGAAAAAAAAGGAGAATAAAAAGAAATTTCACCTGCTTATTATGTTCTCAAACTCATTTTAAGAAGCTTCCTGGAGACAAAACAGCAGAAATGTGTAGATTTGAAAGCCTTAAATGCTCCCAGAGTGCAAAATCAATAAACACATCTGAAAGCATTTACCTTAGACCTTATCCGTAATGTCTGAAACAAACATCCAAATAATGTGCACCATTCTGCATTAATGTCAGCTTTAGCTGTGGCCGAATCTGCCATCGCAATGTCTCGACCCGTGTGAAGGCAAATTCACCGGCTCCCTGAAATGGTTTTAAAATGCCAGTGCAGGCATTAAGGCACTTCAGTTCGTGCAGAAGAGCTGCTTTACTGTCATCAGAATCCCGAGAGAGCAGTTTGAGAGGTGGAGATAAGACGGGATACTGTACACAGGCCACAGAAATCCTTTATGGCAAGCACTGACTGCAGCACACTTCCATTATTCATTTTCAAAGTGTTATTAGTCATATGAAGATTCCATACTAGATGTTTGTCTGACGTTACCCTAATAATATCATTTTAATATTAAGATATCTAAGATTTCTAATATGTTTGTTACACGGTTCTCTGGAATCCTTGATTTTGATTGATCAATCGCGCCACGTCATCCATTTTTAATTAAAGGTGCAGTAAGCGATTTCTTAGAAACGCTGTTGACATCTGAAATCACCAAAACAAACACGCCCCTACCCAAAAGGATCACACCCCTATCTTGATAGCTCCGCCCCCAAATTCACCAACACGCTATACATACAACCAGCACATCCGGGAACTTAACTGTCAATTTCGTAACCGCCCCTTTTTAGGGGAAAACAAACCAGAGTTCCCATAGACTTCAATACAAAATAGCGGCACAAAACAACGTCCGTACACAGCCGGCAGACACGTATAACTTCAGAAATCACTTGGATGAAATATGTCGAGTAATTATATGTCCACCCTGTCTTCCATAGAGTGTGAACGATACATTTATAAACTTAATTTGGGCAACTTAAAAACATGTCCCTTTCATTCTACCAGGGTCAAATTGGTCTAACAACCCCACCCAGTGGCCAGAAGTGTCTTACCCGGACATTTACTCGTACCTCATCGAGTCACCAGGTAGCCAGTGAATGATTTTACTTCGGTTTTAAGAAATAAACATCTTTAAATGTATATATTATGTCTTTATATTTAGAGTAGCTATTTAGAGTAACTACTGAGTGCACTTTTCTGTCCAGCCATACAACTAGCCTGATTTAGCTTTCGATAGCATATCCGTAAATCATGATATTTCCATAACAGCAAGATATGGATGACGATGGCAGGCAGAGATTGGCATCAATACATGGAAATATAAGGAATACAAAGGAATAAATTTCAATTTGGGGTTTTTACAAATATTATTGGTGCACCCAACCACACAACAACTCTTTGGCATGTTTGTAAGGGTTAGTACACGTCCTAAATCCGATACTGTGCATGGCGGTCGCCGGTTTGTTCCCCTAAAAGTGGGCGTGAACCTTTTCAGAGACGTTCTATGACGCTACGCCGGTTGTGCGTATGCAGCAACACAGGCTCCTCCCCCCTAATGAGTGGACACGCCCCTTACTGCTGATTGGCTACAAGTGTTTTGGTGCTCGGTCCAACCCACTTTCAACAGCGTTTCTCAGAAATCGCTTACTGTACCTTTAAACTGTCGTGATACTGTCATGTCACTATTAATCACACCGCAGACTCGCTCTTTCTCATTTCATGCAAATGCAACTGGTGCCATCTTGCGTCTCAGTTATGAATTATAGTGAAAATGACCTCAGAGAACCTCAGTATTAATATTACTGTATATCGTTGCAGTGTTCGTTTTGTTGTCGATTGTTTTGTATATTTGATAATATAATATAATATAATTGATAAGATAATATAGCCTACAGGTAAAAAGATATAAGAATTTATTTGGCGAGTAGTCGTGTAATAGGCAAAATAATGTACAGACAGCAGCATTTAATAAAAATTTTGCATTTGAAAATTCAAGACGCAGGGTAGAGGACTGAAAAAAACCCCTATAAGGTCTGGAAACGTGTTTTAGAGTCTCGAGGGCCCCTGTAGTCTGTTTTTTTTTCCTAGAAAAAAAATATTCATGCCTTAAAATAGCTTGAATGGAACTCTACACCCTTGCTTCTTTTAGTATACTCGGACCATGAATATGCAAATTAGCCCCGCCTCCACTCACTCACATGAGCTCAGAGTACCTGATCCACTCGGTCAACTTTACTGTAGTAAACGCTGCATGATGGCAAGTGGATATACTGTTTTATTATGTTTGAACCAGAAACTGATTCAGAAGAATCAGAATGGTAATGCGTTTTATTTATTGCTCTCTCTACAACATCGGACATAATGGTAATTAATATGATTAGCCTTTTGCCTGACTATGTTATCAAACAGCTAATAATGTGTTGCTAATGTTACACAAACCCCATTCGCCATCTCAGGCATATATGGGCATATAGTTCATTATAATATCGTAATATACATCATATACATAAGTCATCCGGTATATTGCTAAATGTACCAGATTTTTCATATCAACAGAAAACTATATGGGGAAGCCCTGGCTTCTCTTGAGACTCCCCTGCTTCAGAGCATAGTTAATGATATGCTAAAGCCCGCCCACACATTGATGTGATTGGTTACAAGGTAGTTTGTGACGTCAGAACCTACAGAAACACAGTTTCGTGCCAGTCTCGGTCAAACACATTCGTCTAGCGCAGGCTTGCATGCAAAACAATGTAATACCAAATAAGTGAAATGTAAAAAAGCGTTCCATGTGCAATGTGAACGGCCCCTCAGACTGTCTATCTAATAATAACCTATTTGTTTCCCTCATTGTATATCCTGTTTTTTCACTCAGAAGTCTGATCGTGTTATGGAAGTAAAATGGCTTGCGAATGACTTGGGAGGAGAGGGTTGAACCACTATTAGTGAGACTTGTACCTACAGCTCTTGGAAAATTGCCATTTTAAACTTTTTATTCCGGAGCTCAAAAACTCAAGCCACCAATTTATAGACTATAGAGAGCTTTTTGATTTTCAGGGAAGACAGGTCAACTGTGAAATAGACTTGCTGATAAAACCCTCTCCTTTACAAATATCACACCAGGTCATTGTAGAATTTGTTTAACCTAAACCTGAATAAATAGTCTGTTTATGGCAAAATGTCAGATCAGATAATTAAAATTGTCTTGGATATTACAGTCTCAATCTCAAACTCTTTTTTTTTTTATTACTAACCAGGAGATAGCAAAGGTGAGCTGCCAGGCATGTGTATGAGTTTGAGCATATGTGCATGCCTCCTTTTCTCCCATCTCTGTTTAATTAGTGTTCACTTGAATTTCTTAAGAGTCATAACATCGTAACTAAAAACACCTGTTCTGTCTGGAGAAGTTTGAATCAAAGCCCTAAGCTTATTAAACTTTATAGTGTAATTCGTCCCGCACTAATTGTGCTACAGACATGAATGATACCTCAAATTGTGTGGTTTGTTGAGAAGAGGTGTGTCGTTACTGACCCAGAACACCTTAGTGACATCATAGCAACCACCCAGAACACCCTAGCAACCGTATGGAAAAATCCCTGGTAGAGCTGCATATTTCTGGATAAATTGAGAATCACAGAGATCGTGATTCTCCCACGATTTTGAACAGACATTTTAAACAAAATAACATGTAGGCCTAATTTACTAGAGGTTTTGACTAGATGTTAATTGCTGCTGTCTATTTAAAAATGTTTAATTACATTTGAATGAATTATTTATTTTTAAATCAGTTGAGTGAATGATTCAATGACTCATTAATGAAGACTTAAAGCTGCCGTCGGCAAATATTTTTTGGTCATATTCAGTGAATTCGACACTATAATCCGACAGAACAACATAAATAAGGTGGTTTTAGAACAAAACCTGAGCTTCTAACTCCACCTGGAGCGTGTTATTTGTTTTGCAAAAATCCACCGCTCCCGGATCATCGAGTCCAATCAGCGCAGGGGGGTGTGAGATCTGAATGTCAGTCACAGGTCGTGCCCACGCCACAGATCCCCTCTCCTTCGCGCACGTTACAATATCACATGCACACGACACGCCTGAAGTTTGCCTGAAGATTGTACGAAGCGTGATGGCGGAGAGAAAATCTACTAACAAGCTTCCAATTCCTCGGTTATTGCTATCTATGGATAGATTAACCAGGGCAGCCTACCTCCGAGTCCATGGTGTTGATCGATGCTGAAGAGACGGACGCGTTCACAGAAAATCTGGTGCACACGCACTGACGATGGGCGGGTGCTCGTTGGTAGTGGGGGAGGGGCATGAGAGTTGTAAACATTCAAAATTTTGGCTAAGTCGACCCAATCTGCCAGACTTGCCGACTGCAGCTTTAACTTAATTAAAGTCACTTGTCGCCACCTACTGGTGTAACGATGTAATTGACAATCATTATTTAAAGCGTCAAGTTGCTTTCAAAAGTTGATTTGCTCTATTCTGACTGCTTCCGTAGACATCAGTGTTTATATCCGAACTATAAAATTGTAACCCATTTCTTCTGTGATAATTTGAATATTTGTAACACAGAAATAACGACACTGTGTGGTTGAAAAGACTGTTTGTGAAGCTGTTTCAAACATGCATAACAACTGCTTTCTCTGGCTCAGCGCCAACGCAGATCTGAATGTTCCGGTGTGATTTTGTCAAAGGTTTAATTAACACAGGCGAATCGTTGTCATTTAGGAATGAAATTGTGTGGGTGTTTGAATCGAGATTGCAATATTTTAACGATTAATCATGCAGATCTTCTTCCTAGCAATCACACACAACACCTTAGCATTATGGTGGTGACTTCTGCATAGACAAGACTCACTTTTTCCTAAGAACAGGTGTGTAATTTTTAATTGACATTTTTATTCTGATTTAGCTAATGGGATAGTTAATTCAGTATGTAATCAAGAGTCACACTAATGATAATAATAATTATTCTATATGAAGATAACAGAGAGCATTATGTGATTATGCAAATATTCTGTTTTATTGATATGTGCCCTGTCATAATTATATGTCTTTATGGAACATCTATGGAGATAGTTCTCTAAAACTCTGTAAAAATGGCCAGAAGTGGTTGAGATTAGTTGATACGACAGAAATAAATCCAATATATATATATAAGTCAACATCGCTGTTTTACAGTATTCAGAGAAAAACAATAGAATACAAATTTGCTACGCAGAGCAATTCTTATGTGTGTCTGTGATTAGTTGGAGCGGGTACATTTTCTGAGACACAAACAGCCAATTACCACTTCATTGAGATGTATAAATGTTCATCATGCAATGCCTTCATTTAAATAGAAGTTAAACGAAGATTTAGGCGTTCTCATAACAGACAAGCACGCATTTGAATGGCAGTGCCGTGAATGATGTACTTAATTAAGATGTTCATTAATGAGTCAATAATGAGCACTCTTTCAGAGTATGTCAGAAGACACCCAGCAGGCAAATAAGAATCTGTTCATTAAGTACCGTGGTTTTATTTGAGGGAGAGTTCCTCTTGATGATAAAATAATCAATTTGTAAGCGTGCCGATTTGAAATTAGGTGGCGAAATTGTTCGTTGAGAACTTTGAACTTTTAAATGGCCATTTTGTGACTGAAGGAAATCGTCATCATCATTTTAATTCTCATTGCTTATGTTGTACAAGTCTTGGTTCTTAATAATCCAATATAACTGTGTTAATATTTCCGAATGTGGTTTGTACCAGTGATTATTGTAATGCTCAATGAAAAAGTCGTATGAAATGTTAATTCTTATTATACTTCTGCATAATACTGCTAAAGCTTTGGGGTTAATGCTTTGGAATAACACAGAACCCCCAGAGTCTCACTGCAACGCTTTACATAAGACCTAAATGAACATCTAACTACATGAATAATGGTGGAGAGGGAGAGTAGGTGAGACTGAGCCAATGAAACTAGGGTTGTAGGACGCCTGGAGTGTGCTGTAATTTAATGATAATTTTATGACTTTGATGATATTAAATTGTTGATCAAAGCCACAGGAATTTTCAAAAATATGCGAGTTGAAATATTTATGAAGACAAACTCTTATATAAAACTACTGGATTTTAACATTTTCTAAAAAAAAAAAAAAAAAAAAACCGGGGGTCATTGCCTTGAGAAACTTGTGCGTTTTGAATGGTTAATGTGTTGCTAGGCGGTTGCTGGAGTATTCTGAGTGGTTCTTAATGGAGTGAAACAGTTCCCGCCCACTTTTTCATCGGCGTTGGCTCGGGAAGTATTGTTTCCATTCATTTCTCTCATAGAAATTAAAAAAAAAAGTATTAGTTAAAGAGTTATAAGCCATGAACCAAGCCAACCAGCTACGAGGGGAATCACAACACCACAAACTTTGATTTGAAGAAGAAAAGTACGTATTTGAACAAAAAGACAAAGGTACAAGACTGTATTTAACGGTTTTAGTGAGGGAAAGCACTACAATGCCATGAAGCATTGTGAACAGCATAATCAAAATAAAAAAAATACTCATTTGCAAATGTTGATTATATGTATAAAACCAATACATATTAAGTTTATTGCAAACAATTTTAGTGTTTTGAGAGCGTAGGGAGATTACGTCATTCGCAGTGCTTCATGGGAGTGGGAGGAGCTAAAGAGCTATTTTGGAGCGTGTTGCGTTTTAAGTGTTATTTTCTGTACAGCATCAAGGGTAATGTCGTTTTTCTATAAGAATTCTGTTGTTAAATACGATTATTACAAAAATAAGATGAAATAATGCGAGCTGGCCGCTTAAGCAGAAGCAAATACCATGGATTAACAACCTCATAGGTCTGTTTTTAAAGGTTTAAAAAAAGTTATCATTAAAAATCCATTTCCCTCCCTTTTACGAACCCGACTGTTGCACTCTGTAGGGTGTTCTGTTCTGAGTGGATGTGATTGTGCTGCTATGGCAGTTGCTAGGGTGTTTGGAGTAGTTTCTTAGTCTCTGTGAAATTCTGAATGTTATCATCTGCATTGATTGCTGTGCATGTAGAAAGCCTAAAGCACTGTTTGAAGTAGTACAAACTAGTAAGCTCTGGGGTGACTTGGGTTAGGGTTTTTTAGGGGGCGTTTGTAACCACTAGACAAGCCCATGTGATAAATTCTGCATTAGACTGTAGCTATAAACAACATTAGAGGGCTTCTAGATAAATACTACATTTTTTCCAACATCACTAATAATACATCACACAACATCCCCTCCACAAACAGCTTGAGTAATGCATTGGGATGAATTGTGCTTTCGAAAGTTCGCTGTTAGTTCACTAAAAAGGTGCTCCGATCTCTTTTACTGTTCCCTCTCTAGGTGTACCGCAGTCAGTCAACAGTCTACACCTTCTTACAGAGCTTCAACACGCAGACGTCTAGGACCTGGATTCATGGGATCAGGGCCGATTCTGGCCATTTTGGAGCCCTAGATTGCCTAT
This sequence comes from Rutilus rutilus, assembly GCF_951802725.1. Lineage (NCBI taxonomy): Eukaryota > Metazoa > Chordata > Actinopteri > Cypriniformes > Leuciscidae > Rutilus > Rutilus rutilus. The sequence goes on from NC_140228.1 coordinate 7,233,839, forward strand.
CCTCCACATTGGCACCCCTTCAACTGATGGCGCCTAGTTTGCCTAGAAACGGCCCTGTCTGGGATGAATGGCTGTGTCTGAAATCGCATACTTCCCTACTATATAGTAGGCGAAAAACAGAATGTGACAAAAGAAGTATTATCTGAATTCACAGTAGCCTACTCATAAAAGAGTTGGTAAAAAAGTCCCCGGATGACCTTAAAGGGGTGGTTGATTATGATTTCACTTTTCTAACTTTAGTTAGTGTGTAATGTTGCTGTTTGAGCATAAACAACATCTGCAAAGTTACGACGCTCAAAGTTCAAAGCAAAGGGAGATATTTTATTTTACAGAAATGGCTTTTTAAGGACTACAACAAACGTCTGGTAGGGACTACACGACATTCCTCCCGGGTCAGTGACGTCACTAACCTTGAAATTTACATAAATCCGCCCGAATATGCTAATCAATGACAAGAAGATAACTACACATAAGCTACATAAATTCCTCAACTTACCATTCAGAAATGTTGTCTACATGTTATCACTTCTTCTTGAGTCTCTCCATCTTTGTTTGACTCCGGTTTGAACATAAAAGGCTTTTTTTGAAATTTTCACTGCATGTCTGTGTGAGGTAAAAGGACACAAGCTGTTGTAGCTCCGCCCTCTGTGCCGGGAGCAGCAGCTCATTTGCATTTAAAGGAACAGACACAAAAACGGTGCATTTTTGCTCACCCTCAAAAAGTGACAATTTTAACATGCTATATAAAAATATCTGTGGGGTATTTTGAGCTAAAACTTACCAAACACACTCTGGGGACTTTAGACACTTATTTTACATCTTGTGAAAAGGGCATTATACCACCCCTTTAATACTTTGGGTGAGATACTGTAGTATGCATATTATGTACACTTTACTATCCCATGAGGCCAGGGGGAGAGGATTTATGAATGCCAGTGAATGGCTGGTAGGTCACATGATAATGACAACATGGTGACACTCATACTATAACATAGAACATACTTTTTTAGCAGTCGTTAAGTAATTGCATATTCAAAATAAGCCCCTCCTCAAGAGAGTATACGAATCTGCACTCATCTGCACAATCTGCCACTGTATTGCATTGGCATTTCACTCGACACATCCAAAACTTACAGAACTGCAACTCTGAGCAGTTACAAAAGACCAAACACTGAATACCAAACTGACTCTTGGTGTCCGTAGCTGTGGTTTAGACATTAAAATAAGTGAGGAATATCGATTATACTGTCACTGGTGTGGAGGGGGACAGATCCTTTCCTGACTAATTTGTAGGAAAATGCACCTTGCGGCTCCTCTTCTGACACAGTGTTTATTCAGGGGGAAATAATTGGTAATAGCTGAAAGGTAACGTGAGCAGAATGACTCTCATATTTCTGCCCGTGCCGGTAACGTCTCATGCATTTTTATGCTGTACAGGAGCAGTATTAGAACTGATAATGTTCAGTAATTAAAGCTGCATGAATGGGTGAAATGGAGCCTGTGCTAAAACCCATTGCTTAGTTTCACATAGTTCAGCAATTCCCAACGATATTCAGTTGGTGGACCATTAAAAAAAAAAAAAAAAAAGAAAAAGTGAGGACCACAGAACACCCCATTCTGCTTTGTTCATATTTTATTGCAATTCAAATTTAAAGCAGAATTAAATTTCTTTTTTCCGGAAGAAGTAGGTCTTTTTTTTTTCTTTTTTTTTATGAGTAGCCTATTGTGAATTCAGACATACTTTTGTCACATACTGTTTTTCATCTACTCTCCTATACTAAAATAGGGAAGTGTGTGATTTCGGATGCAGCCGTTGAGATGAACCAGGTAATTTCCATCACCCTGGTAAATGAATCTAATGTTTGCTATAGCCACCTAATAAATAAAACACAGAATTAGTGTTTTCTTATTAGAAATTACATTATGACCACAAAAAACTGACATATTCAATCATTCACGCACGTCTGCTCGTTCACTTAACAAGAAGTAGGGCGTTTCTGCATGCGTTTTGAATATTCAAATCACATGTTGCACAATTTCATCTCTGATGTGGTTCAAGGGTTAGGATTGTTTACCACAGAATGTTCTGAAATGTTCATGTAGAAAATGAATGAGAAATTAAGCCTACTTCTGAAACCCATGCTGTTGAAAAAGTGCGTGATTTTTGATGAGCTCTGTCATGACAGGTCGTCTGCAGAAATGATTTGTGTGATTGATGATAGGGAATTTGATTTTCCTTAATTCAAATTTGATGATCATAGTTTGAGACATTTTACCACAACAAGTAGCAAACGGAGAGCAGAAAGGAGGGCGGATGTAATCCGACTCATCCCGCAGGAATCGTACTGCAGGGATGAGCCATTCTAAAATAATGTGGCTGATCCAGGCCAATTTGTTTAGAATCACTGGGATTTGACTACGTCTCGGTTAGTGATCCTAAAATAATGGGAGTTGTTATGGACAAAAGGCGGAGACGATCCACAGAATCCATGCGAATCAGGGCTGCCGCTCCAGAGCGCATCGGGGTGTTTTTCCTCCATCTGACATTAGTACAGTAAATCCAGGCCACGGCGGATGTTTACCGCTGCTGTCCGCATGTCCTGTCGGATCCATTTGTGTACACAGTGCCCTGCTGTCCCACGAATATGTTGTTTTCTGCCAACGCTTACTGAAAAATACATTTATGCTACCTGCAAGCTACTTAAAACGAACTAATGAAACACAATTCTTTGTTGGGTTTTTCCCCACGGTCATCTAAAATTGTATTTTGTCTGGAGATTTGTGTGGAGACAACATGAATCATGTTTGTTCATTCAAGCAAAAGAATGTTTTGTGAGGGCCTTAATGAGGAGAATAAATGTTGAAATTAAGTGTGTTTTGAGTAAAAGTAGAAAAGAGTGAGACTTTTTAGTGTTTACCATGTTTTAGAGTTTTTATCCTGGGAGTTCTGGGAGTTAACATCGTGGTGAAGAGTGAAGCTTGTGTTATGTTGAGGATTGGCTATTATTATTATTATATCATTTTATGCAAATTTTTATGAAGAATCATTTGTGTCGATGTCATGTGGGAATGTTTATTGTGTGTTCATTTTAATGAAAAGCTAACAAAAATATATTCTAAAGAACGTTTTGATAACATTCCCATTAAACGTTATTTCTGAATGTTCCCTGAACTTTCCAACCGTCCAGTTTCTTTTTTTTTTTTGTAAGATTTTTTTTTTGGTGATTTTTGCCTTTATTGTGATAGGATAGTATAGAGTGGATAGGAAGCGAGGTGGGAGAGAGACGGGGGACGGGATCGGGAAAGGTCCACGAGCCGGGATTCGAACTCGGGTCACCCGAAGCACAACGGCACCATATGTCAGAACGCTGCCCATGAGGTTATCGTGCCGACCCAACCGTCCAGTTTTTAAACGTTTTAAAACCTTTTTTTCTTGGTTATACGAACATTCTGTTTTATAATTTTGCAAATATTATGGGAATGTTACTTTTGAATGTTCTGAAACAAGTTGAAAAGCGTTAGACGAACGTCCAACAAATTCCATTCCATATAAATAGCATTTTGTGAACATTCTACTGAAAAAACGTTTGTTCATAACTTAGAACTTTCAAGTTCATCCATCCTCCTCCATCCTTCGGTGTCACATGATCTGAAATCATTCTAATGTGCTGATTTGCTGCTCAAGAAACATTTTTTCAATGTTGAAAGTAGTTGTGCTGCTTAATGTTGTTGTAAAAACCATTATACCTTTTTTTTTCAGGATTCTTTGGTGAGTAGAAAGAATGATTGCATGATTAGGAAAAGGACGAAAAGTTATTATTGAAGAGAAAGTAAGTTCTCATATTTCATTACTGTTATCCACTGGTTTTCATCCTCTTGTTATCAGTACAGCTGTGAAAAGTCAATCACTGCATGAGCTTGTGATTCCAGACATTTGCAGTGTGAGCAACCAACATTTCCTTTTCCATGTAATCCCATTCTGCCATAATCAGACCGGGATTTCATTTAATCAATGCCCTAAGCCTCGGAAAGTCAATTCTCATCCACATTCGTTCATTTCGTTTCCTCTTTCTGAAAGTGTTCCTGTATGTTTCTGGTTCACATACAGTTATCATTTAATCTATATTTAATTTTTTCACTGTCATTATTCCTCAGTGTGGTTGTATTTTGATCAATTGATCAAATAGATTTGAAATAAATGACACCACACTTAAAGCCCTCAATGTGAAGTCCAGACACTTGTGGATCATATTCAGATCAAATCCAATATAAACACGTGACGAGAGAGATTGTAGATGATCCTATACCTTTATGGAAACAAAGAAATTCCCTGCATAAACAACCAATATCGGAATAAGTTCAAGGAAACAAGAAAAAATTGCTTGGTTTCAGTCAACACTTGAAGATTTTATGAATTTAAGTGCCTCTCAAACTCTGAAGGGTCACTGGGGATAAAAGTAGCACATGGCAGATGCAGCCTCAATAATACATTTGAGCAATGCATTGTGGGAAATATCATTGGGCAAAGTAACACTGTGGCTTCTGTCGAGCCAATACCATAAAAGCATACGGATAATAACTTCACAAGTAGACAGACGTGATTTGTCTTTCCAGGTAAAGAATAAAAAAGGAAGAAAGGAAAGGATTTAGTCCCAAGACGTCTCGTTATTTAGGCTGTGTAAGATTTCCTGCAGGGGTTCAGGCTGCAAGACTGCCGAATGACTAAAGAAACGTTGTCAGCATGATGGTAGAAAACTGCACATTTCTTGTCTATTACCACCCACTGCTACTTATACCATCTACGTAAATAAGCGCAGTTACAGTAGCTAAATATGTGGGAGAGCGTTGCTGTATAGAGTGACGATATTGTATTGCAATAGATAGCACTTCAAAGTCAATAGCAAATCAAAACTATTTAGCACATTATTTGTAATTGATTGTAATTGTAAAAAGGATTTAATGACAATATATGGTTATGGTTAATCTTAAAATAGTTACAAAATAGATGTATGAGATGATAATAACTTCTACCATTAATTGTACCCAGCATAAAATGTTACGAGAGAGAGAGAGAGAGAGAGAGAAGAGAAATACCCAAAGCCAGGAAGGGCCTGAGAATAAAAAAAGCCAGAGCATCTTAAGCCCGGGACACACCAAGTTGACGGTCTTCTCAGAGTGTGTTCCGCACGGTTCCGCATGGTCGGCTGAAATTGGTCCTCGTCGGCTTTTTTTCGGCCGATTCGACATCGACGTTGAATCGGCGTCAGGCCGTCGGTGAGAGAGAGTACTCTGATTGGCTGTTCAGCTTAGTGAACGAGTCAGTGCACGAATAGCAAAACAGCGAGCAAAGAAGTCAAAACGGGACGAATAGAAGGCAGTTCTAATGTTACGTCATCTTACCTGAGGGTTAGGGTTAACCTTAACATGAGCGGAGTGGAATAAAGAAAGTGTTTAGCAGGATTGATATTCAAAACGGTAAGCACGCGCTGCTTTGTTTATGGTTTGTGTATCAGCAGCCGGCAGCGTCAGTTTCCCCTTTTGAATGACGGATATAGATGAATATATCTGCAGAAATAGACAGTTGTCTCATTTACACGCAGGCGCAGAACACACATTCTAGCTGACAGTCGGCTGTAGTTCTCTCGGTGTGTTCAAGTGCAGCTTTTCCCCCGACGCAGGCGACGCGAGGCGAGAACACAGTCGGCTTTCATCAGCGCTAGTTCTTTGGCGTCGGTTTGCTGTGTCCCGGGCTAAAGAGATAGAGCAACAGTTACAATCTTCTTTTATCCTTTCCCTGACCATGTGAGACATTCAAGCTGACCAATCAGATCATTACAGCTTCCCCCATTGTATTAAAGGTGTGACAATTCATCGACCCCCTGGAGTACACACATCTTGATCTCTATCAGCCCCTCTGTGCCTTTGGGAACTCCAAATGGTCATTGGGGAAAGAGGGGGTGGAAAACAGTAAAGCAAATGTCTTTGTTCATTTCAAATATCTTGGATTAATTTCAGTCCTACAGCTGGAAGGTTTGTTTTTCACCTTTTACAATTTATATTATGACATTTACATTTCTGTCCACACTTTCAATAATAAATAAATAAATAAACACATCGCACCCTTCAGACTGCAATTTTCTGTCTCAGAGCTGAGATTTGTGAAAATATAAATTGCATCTCTAGCCGTGTGTGAACGATTCAAAGTATTCATTAAGCAATTGCTGTGATGACTGAACATCATAATTATTCTGTGGCTGAATACAGATCGGTGAGTGTAATTATCACTACCTTTGACCCTTAATAGCCCCTAAAGTAATGACCTTTGACCCCTGAGGAAAATGTAGCGCCTTATTTTCTAGGAGTACTGAATTGAAGCTACTGCATATGGAGTCCAATGTAATGCACAGAATAGTTTTATTATTCAGACTGAACTCAAGGCCAGACTGTTTGGACTTATAGTGTCACGTTTGCCAATCTTTCACTCATTACGGTTCATTGGTTATCGGATGCTCTGTGTCGTGTACAAACAAGTGTTTAAACAGCTTAAATGTTATTTCAACCATAATAATTTGTTTATTAAACTAAAAGGCATCAGTTAGGTTTAATCAAAGGCAGCAGACAGGAAACAATAGAAAATATTACATTTCGTGGTTTTAAGCGATTGCAAAAAAAAAAAAAAAAAGAATCTGCGACTGGCAACACATCATAATGCAATGAATATGAATACAATAATAAAACATGTAGCAAAATTGTGTATATATATATAATACTGTTATTAAATATGTAGAAATGTGTTAAAAACACTTAAAACTGTGTGCCAATGCACCCGACATTGAAAGAAGATTGTGAACATATGGATTATTAATAACATTACTTACTGCTTTTTTGTTGCGCGTTAAAGAGTTAAAGGGACAGTTCACCCAAATTCTGTCATCATCATTTACTCGCCCTCAAGTTTTTCCAAACCTGTATGAATTTCTTTCTTTTGTTGAACACAAAAGAAGATATTTTGAAGAAGGTTAAACAGTTGACGGACCACATTGACTTCCATAGGAAAAAACACTCTGGAAGTCAATTGGGCCAGTTTCAATATTCTTCAAAATATATTTTGTGTTCAGCCGAAGACAGAAACTCATACAGGTTTGGAACAACTTTTCATTTTTGGGTGAACTATCCCTTTAAACACTTGGATCTAGCTTTGAGTTTAGTTCTTAATTGTATAATAGAGTCGATGTCATTGATCCAATCTGCGTAAATAACATGGTAGGCCAATGTCCTTTCATTCAAGAGCGATTATACACAATACCCCGTTAGATAACATAACAACTACTGTTATTTAATGCAATGTGCTTTGACAATCAAAGTACAGCCTTGTTTATTGCCCGTGTTTGTTTTGTGGTAATGGGAATTGCATCTAGCAATTCCCTTCACAGCCAGCAAAGTGAAGGAAACACTCCGGGAGTGTTTGGAACACAGTAAGGAAAATTCCACATGAAATATTCAGCGTGTCACGCTCATATGGCGCTCCGTTACGCTTGCTGACATAAAGCGTTTCACTCTCCCTGATAAAGTGTGATATTTGAAACAGTCTGGAACTTTCTCATATCACCGTCCTGCATAAATGAAGCGCTGAAACCTGGATGACGATAGACACCTTCATCTCGGAGCGTCACTTTCCTATCTGGAACCTCTTTTGGAGTGATCAGCGCTGCGTTTTCTGCTGGCCGTCGCCATCTGCTGATTTACATATTGATAGATTCAACCACGAATGGGAACTCATTTCAGCTTTGAAGATTCGGCTTAGAGCGAATGTGAATTAATTTAGATTCCCATTTCCTGCGCTCATAAGCTCAGGACGACCCTCGACCGACCCGAAGGAAGAGCGAGGCAGCGTGTCACAATGATTATGTTCACTCAATAAAGATAAGAAAGTGAAATGTACAATACAATAAAAGCCCTCGTAGCTTTGCTGTTTTATAGCAATGTGATCGTGTTAGTAATTGTAGGTATTAGAATGTTAAGCTTGGTTCTGGCACACATAGCCATTCGCAGAAACGCAGACACTGAAAAGTATTAAAGTTGGCATGAAACAGAAGTTGTGATAGTCTTTTCTTCCCCGAGTGGAACGGCTTCTCGAACAAGAACAAATGTAGGGGCGGGGCTTGATTTTTGTCCATGGGGAATTGATTGGATGGTTGTGGTTTGCTATTGGTGGATCTCATGTGAGTGACAGGTTTGCCCCGCCCTCGCGCCAGTAACACTTCATCAGAGAAGATGCAAGATGGAGAAGTTATTTTGATTAAAGATTACAAAGGCTCATAAAACAAAAACAATAAAAAACAATAATGATGTGCACGGTTAAATAATTTGATTTCATTTTTGATTTCATGGAGACTTAAGATAGCCAGCATTCTTGTGTGTTTGCAGACACTGTTAATATATCTTTACACACACACATTTATATACAGTATGTACTTAATTGACCTAACCATCAGACTGATATCATTTTCTAGCAGCCGTTCTGTATTTAAGCAAATATAGAGTTTAGGCCTCGACACCTAAATGGGTTTTGCTGATAAATAACTTCTGATGGCTTAGTGAACATATACTTGTGTTCTCTCCAACCCCTGCATGAGCTCTTAATGGTTTTATCTTTCTCTTTTAAAACTTTGGAGTGATGCCATGCTCTCAGCATGGCTGAATTGATTAATTATTTATTAGCTCTTGCCATTCACCGACTGTCAAAGTGAATCTGAAACACCAGCAAATGTAACGCATCATCAAATCATATTGAAATGCAAACAATGGGGAACATGCATATGCAAATTGATCTCAAAATTGACCCAGTGTTGTGAAGGCGCATTGAATGTGGCAGATGGAATTTAAAAGCCTTCAGTTTTACTCTGCTAAGCAGCTTACTGTTAATTATGGAAAATGATTTTCTTCACGTTTGTTTGGTGCCGTAACGCAGCCTTTAAACGAAGCGGATGGCCTGACAGGAATTAATTGATTAATGGGTTTGCATAGACATGAACACCGAGCCTGTGGTCAGGGGATGATCTGATGACTAATTAGTCAAAATGGATGATCAGTGGTTTTTGGTTCCTTTGAGCACTAGAATGTTGATCTTAACATACAAAGCCTAGCATTGAGCCTGGATTTTCTAATTGGATAACCAATTATTGATATACAGTTTTTAAAGGGATAGTTCACTAAAAAAAAGAAACTTCTGTCATCATTTACTCACCCGCACGTTGTTTTTTCTGTTGAACACAAATGAAGATATTTTAAAGGTGAACTATGCAGGGTTTTTTTACCTTAACTGAACAGCTTCGGAGTCATTGGAATGGTTATATGACTTTTTTCGGGTTGAATGGTGGTCTTCTCGCAACCCCCTAGCGCCTTTGAGCGGAAAAAACACCCTTGCAACTTTGGGCCGGCGGGCCGCCCAAACGCTCAGCGTCAGGAAGTATCGCGTGATATCAGGTCTCGCGATGTAACGAATTGCTTTACTGCACTGCACACATACACTATCTAAACATTTATGTGCTAGCCTTCTGTGTATCATACATACCTCAGTGGCTCCGTGCGTTCGCCGGCTTCTTTGAAAACAAATGCACATGACAGGAGGGAGAAGATGGGAGGGGGGCGAGTCGCCAACGAGTTTTGACGACAGTGTTGTCAAATATCTGTTCCGAAGCTGTAGGGGGAGCTCTATAGAGAAACCCGCGAGCAAAAAGCGAAGAAATTGCCAAAACTGCATAGCGCCGCTTTAAAGGTGCAGTGTGTGCATTTTAGCGGCATCTAGTGGTTCGGTTGCGAATTGCAACCAACGCCTCAGCCCCCGCTCACCCCTCCTTTTCGAAGAAGCTATACGGTGGCCAAAACAGGATAAACATGTCGTCATCTGAGACAGCAGAGAGTAGCGAATGTTGGCTCATTTGGACTAAAATACCCAAGTAAATGAAGAACATCTCAAAAACTATCACATCTAGTGCAAGTATGATTTTGGCCACCGACAAATAACATGGGAAATGTAAGCCAAGAGTATGTAACATTGTCACTGTTTCTGTACCACAGAAAGTGCTAAAGTTGGACTAACTTACCGAACCAGCAGAAAACAGGCACCTTTGCTGCCATTTTTAAAATATTTTTAACTTCCATCTGGAAAAAGCCCCACCGATGTTAATACGGGATTTATCCCGTCGAATGTCCCGACTTTGCCTGGCTGCATCGTGTTTTGTCTTCTTTGCCGACGAAGATTGCCGCTCTGTCGGCTCTTGCGCAAAATGATACGTGTGATCCTCCATTTGTTAAAATTTCACTATACGTACTTCGTTACTACTACTACTTCTTGTTCGTGCGTATTCAACATAGTGACGGTGCAAGTTGCCTCTAAAAACACCAACGAAGAAGAAGCAAAAACAACAGAGTGACGAAAACGTGCTCTGTGAGATGGTCCTCACTGCAGAACACGAAATCCAGGGGGAGGAGTTGGATTCAGATCCAACTCCTCCCACCTTACATATACCTAAACCTACCTATCTCCACCCCCTGATCCCTAAACCCACCCCTAAACCTACCAATCTCCACCCCTTAGATCTGGATCCAACTCCGCCCCCTGGATCTCGTGTACTGCAGTGAGGTGCTACTGGAAGTTTGTCCGTTTAGGGCTACTGTAGAAACATGGCGGCGTGAAACACGGTGTATGTAGATAGAAATGGCTCATTCTAAGGTAATAAAAACATAACGGTTCATTTTGTAAGGTCTTTATACACCACTTAAAACATAGTTATGTATATTATAATGGATTTCTGAAAATAGAATATCATTTTTTATATATATGTAGAATTTTACACAGTGCACCTTTAAATAATGTTGGTAGTCATTGACTTCCAGAGTATTTGTTTTCCTACTATGGAAGTAAATGGGGGCCATTAACCGTCTGTTTTTTTTAATTATGCAGGATATATTAAATATGCGCATATATGTCTTGGATTATTATGATACTGGATATGGGCTACTGAAAAATTATTCACAGGCTTTTTACCAATAAATTCCTGTGGGTATTTTCCCAGGCTACTTTATAGATAGTACATTCTTAACGGCATGGGAATATGCAGGCTATTCCTGGAAAAATGACTGACATGGATAATTTGAATAAAGCTCTTTTAATTATTGTATTATCCCACTTTGCCCTTTTAAAACTAATAGCATACCAATAGGGCTTTAGTTTCATTAAATTGCATGTTAAGCATTATTAATTAATCTAAACTCACTCATTAACTCTGACAGCCCTAAAATTTGGTGAAAAAAAAAAAGTTTCTATCTCAAATGGGACCCCATCTTGCGCCATCTTGTGGCGCTCGCTTTGAAAGCTCATTACATACATCAAACTCTTTTATTCCAGAAAATCCGCTTTTCCATTATATTCCCCCTTCAAACCCATCCTCACAGTTACGCCTAATCTGAAATGGCATTACTAAAGTGTGTATCATATCTTCATATTATGCCATAATGTTCTCCGGATGGCACCCCTGTGGTTTGTAATATGACTCTCGGGGAACAACACATCCATGACACTTCAGCTTTCTAAATCCTCTCTGTTTTGAGGGGACTTTAAATACGACGAGCTCTTCAAGCCTCAGCGAGTTCAGCCGACCATAGAGAGGAGTTCTGAAGAACTCAATTCCTCATATCCAGTATCTACCGAGACCTCATTAAAAAACAGGCCAGATCTTGAAGGCATGATGTTGAATGTTAAGACACAATGCGAGCGTGCGAGTTTGTTCATAAGACTATGCTCTGTGTTGTAACCTTGAAACGACACTGTGTGCTTGCATCCTCGCTTTTGCACATTTAATAAACCTCTAACATGAAGTCAAATTGTAGAAAAATATTGGTATGGTAAACCAAACAGTTGACACCTTTCCAGAGGATTTTGAATGTTAATCCAATCCTCATTTTTTTTCTGCAATAATTTTTTCAACTTTCTTTAGTGTGTAATGTTGCTGTTTGAGCATTAAAAAGGTCTGCAAAGTTACAAAGCCACTCCAAAGGGAGTTATTCTTTATATAAGTGTCACTGTTTCTGAACTGCCTTGAGTTTAATTCCAGGAACGAACACGTCACAATATTCCTCATTTAAATAATTCCCACCCAAGGCATACACAAAACAGGGACGAGGCCTGGTTGAGTTAGTAAGTAGTGTGTTAAAACTCACGGTTATGGTAAGAGGCGGGACATTTCCCAAACACACTCAAATTGGTTGACAAATCACAACACACTGGTCCAGCCGACCAATCAGAGCACACTGAAGGAGGAGCTTCAGAGACAGGAACTAAACAGACCGTTACTGACAGACTGGGAAAAGAGGTGCTGCAACAACAGTGTAAAATATGTGATTTGAACATTCAAGCATGAAAACATTTTCTAGTAAACCTAAAAACTAAATCAAGAAGACTTTGTAAAAGGGCCTTATATGGCCTCTTTAAGGACAGACAAATTACACTATAAACTTGTTGAATTGCACTAGTTTAGGAAACTGTGTTAGCATCAGGTTTAGTGCACTTACAACATAAGAAACAAATTAGAATTTCATTGCTTTTTAGGGCAACACCACAACTCGCAAATAGATGTGTTGCTTCAGATAAACAAAACCCTCATTTAATTGATGGTGCATTGTTGCCTGCATAGCTTTTGCTCTGTCTGCACTCTCTCTTTTTATTTTCAGCTTATACACAATGGAGGATTTCAAGGTCACAAAGCACTTGGTCTGAACCAAGAACTGCTGGAATCAAACAAACCAGAGTTTTCCAGGAGAACAGACACAGTCAGATGAGATGAAAGTGACAATCATTTCTTACAAAATCCTCTCTGGTGGAATCCTCTCACACAATACACACACTTCCTGACGCTGGTACAGGCTGCATGTACATCATGCACTTGATTTCAGGTAATTGACAATAAGGATAGTTGCAAAACAGGATGGTGTCATTCAGAAGGCTTTGCATTTCAATTGAGGCTGCAAACAGAATGCGGATGCAAAGCAATTAAAAGAAAATTCATATTGCTGCAAGTATACTGTAGTACTTTGTAATACACTGAAAAAATTGGTGTAGGATTTACATTGAAACAATTTTCACTCAGAAATTGCTTGTAAATTTCACAAATAAATACAAAGAACTGACTTCCTAGGTTGTCAATGAACTCTATGCCTATTTTATGTGAAGGACTCGGGACGTTTTTTTCCGGGAAAATCAAAAGGATGTGATGTTTACGCGCGCTCCCAGGAGCCTCTCTTCGTCTATGAATGACACATGAAACGAATGATTACAGTATTCAGGATAATGCCGAAGGAGCCATTCTGTGCCGCAATGTCAGTGTGTCATGCAAAGAAAAGGGATTTATTCTCAGATAGGCAGATTTCTATAGTCTAATAATCAAACGATCATAACTTAGTAATTTTAATTAGCCCATGATGCAGGTAAATTGCAGAGCTGGTGCAAACATCCATATCGTTATGATTAGATGCTTTCTTAATTGCTGATTTCTCACCGCTGTCAGTTTTTGTGTTTATTTTGTAATGAGATGAAAGCGCGCAGGCGCAGCACGTCTCTTATTGATACGTGATGTGTGCACGAGTAATAAGTTGCAGGCTGCAGTTCACTTAACGGCCACCGGTGTCGCTATTAACAAGGGTTTCTGATTTCTACATTCAGCCTTTAACTGGAAAATAAGACAAAAATACTCATTAGGAATAGTATTTTTTCCCCCTACAGTGTACAATGTGGTGAACATTTTGTATTCTGCATAATTAGTCACACAACTAATGATGCAATGTTTATAATTTGGCAACTTTTGTTTTAGACTGATGAAATTTAAATAGAAGAATTACAATTCAGTAAATCCCTCTTCCTGATACTGCAATTCAACATCCCGTGGGTGTAGCCAATTCAATTCAAATCCACACTAGCCAATTATTAATTTCTGAATTTTGTCCACCAACTGTGCCTTTCAGAACTTCTTTATTCTCTTAGTTTCTAGAATTCAGAGAAGTTTTGTTTCTGTGAAAATTCAAAGGATAAATTCTCTGAGTGATGTATAACGCAATTTTCTTTTTGTGAATTTTAACACATTTGATGATGAATCACTGCCAGGAATCAATAACACAACACGTTTTCAAGTGCCTCTGAGTCCAGGGCTGAGAACGGACGAGTACATCAAAGACCGGGGCTGGAGACGGATGCCTGCCCGACCCGCCTGCACATCAATTCTGCATGGGCCTCAGAAGGAGCATGCGCTGGGCCGAACCTCAGAGGAATCGCATCATGAAAAGTTGATGTAGAAAAAGACAGAAGGCGAACTAATAAGAGACCGAAAAAGACAGCGAGGAGGGAGCCGAGAACTGCAGGCAGTACAGAGAATAAAAAGAGACAAGTGAAGAGAGAAAACCAGCAGCGTGAAAACTTTCCGCAAGCCTGAGTTCTGTCGGATCACAAGCAGAGAGTTTGTGAGACAATTTAGATGAAGCGAAGGGAAGTGGAGCTGATGGGCGGCCACGTCTTCGACAGCAATATTTCTGCTGGTAAACATGTGGACGGAGCGAAGCTTAGTAAATGAGCTTTAGATAGCGTGAGAAATGTAGGCCAACAGGGCAACAGTTTGCTGTCAGTATTGTTATAAAGAGCACCAAAGGCCAGAAGAAACCATTATCTTTCATTTACAGAACTGATATCTCACACAAACAAAAGCAACCTCAACTGAATTGATAAAAAAACTAAACAAGCTCTGAGTAAAAAGCCTTCTAAACAAATCATTTTGATACTTTTATGTCTAAACTTGAACATAAACGCCTGCATCTGTGGTAACCTACAATTACTTACTACAAATACTTCAGCCATTAACTAGTGACAATCATTTTCTTAGTATATTTATCTAAACATTCTTAAACCAAGAAACAACGATTGAACAACAAAAGATTGAATTGTTGTTTTTCTTGCCCTTGTGGCAAATAGTTTTCTCTTATTTTAAGCAAAAAATGCAGAATATACATTTTGTGTTTAATCTATATCAAATAGCCTATATTTCATTTATTTAAAAAAAATTTTTTGGAATGGTTCATAGTAGAAGAACCCACTAAGTGTATGTTTACACTGCAATCATTTCCTTTGTCAAAATGATCATGTTCACACGTATCCGCGGAAACGACTAAAAACGCTGTATTCTGCTGCCAGGCCAGTAGTTGGCGATATCACTTTATAAAGAAACACTAAGCACCGCCTATAGACTGAACACGTAATACACATGCGCATGATGTCACCGTTTTCCCAAATTCACGTTTTTGTGGTTTACACGGAGATGATAACGGCATCGTTTTCAAAAACTTGCACTTTGAAACCCATTTTCAAAAGCTTGTGTTTTTAGACCCCTAAAAACGCCTTTGTCCTGTAAATGAACGGCCAAAACGCATACACAGTTTTCTGTTTTTAGTTGAAAACGGTGTCGGGCAAACGACTCCTCAAACAGGTCCACAATATATGGTGGACATTTTGTATTTAACGTAAATTAGGCTATGTTTACACGGAAACGATCTGAAGAGAAAACGCAAAAGTAGTGTTGCGTTATCACTTTTTATTCTGCGTTTAGACAAGCGTTATGGGGGGGAAATCTGCGTGCATATGGTGTGTGCAAAAGTGTGTGAAATTCGATGTAGCGCATGTCTGTGACGTAAACGCGTACGCGACGAGAGCCACCGTGAGCAGATCAGTGCCTTCACTGTCTAGCAGACGTTTGCGTTTTTACCCTTTAGACGGGAACGCGACGGTGGAGCGTTTTTAAGATTTCCACTCTGGAGGGTGGTTTCATTTTTTTTGCGTTTTTAAGCCCCAAAAACGCCGTCGTTTTCACCCGCGAGCGTTCTCGTGTAAACAGGGCCTAACCCCCAATTTCCACCAGATGCGGAACGGCTGCGGAACGGCTCCGCTGCGTGACAGCTCCGTGTTCCGTCGTCCGTCAATACCCACCAGGTCCGTATTTGTTGCGGAACGGCTGCGGTCATGACTGACAGCTGAAGTCACAAGGACCCACGAGATCTCGCAAATTCACGTATGATCGCGCGATATAAGTGCTGAATTGCTGCGGAGCTCTCCGGCATCCGGCAAAAATAGAAGCTCTGCGTATCTGCTCCGGAGGGCTGCGGATCGCCGGAGTCGGAACGCAGCTGTACCGCATTCAGTGGAAATACACTCATTGACTTTAATGGAAACCTATTGACTCCGCCGCCGTGCCGGAGCCGTAACGCAGCCGGTGGAAATTGGGGGTTAGTCAAAATTACTGATGCAATATTTATGTTTTGTCATAAAACTTTTAAGACTGACCAAATGCTTACCTTGAAACTGAATTTGGATACACTTTAAAAAAATGCAAAGTTGATTGACACTGGGAAAACAAATATATTAAATGAAAAGAAAATTCTGCACACTTCTTCTGCAAGAGGGTGAGAACAAAACAGAACATACCCATGATGCTTTGCAACATGAATAGCCAATTAGGTAATTTTACAGTTATTTTGAGACATTACGCTGCATTCTCTGAAAACAAGTCAAGATTAAATACTTTTACTGATAAACAAGACAAAAATACTAAGATTTGCTGTGTAAAACCAATTAGTAAACCTTTAGCCTCGATCTAGGCGACACCATGCAGGCATACCATTTCAGTAAAAAAAACAAAAAAAACACCTGTTTGGAAGCTAATGATTTCCTCCCTGGATCTGTGTGTGTGTCTGTACGTGTGGGCATTGGCCTGAACTCTGAAAAGAAACCGTTGGAGATTGTGTGAGTGACAGAGCGATGTGTGTATGGAGTCAGATGCTCCATTTGCAGCAGGAGTGTAATTGGACTGAAAGACATGTGTTTGTTGAAGATAACGTGCCACGATCCAGCGGCCTCACGCTGCCTGACCTCGTTCGTCTGGCATCATTCTAAATCTTTCAGCTCATTTGGACGCACATACACCTGAAGAGAGAAGGGGGAACAGAGGAAGTGTGTGTGTATCATTGCCAAAGGATTGGCCTAATTACTGCAATGCATCAGCCTTTCTTTTTAAGGAGGGTTGCAGCAGCACTTAGAGTCCGTTTAATGCGGTCCATCTTTTTTTTTAAACCTGATTTCCAGGCTTTGCTCAGGTAACTCTCAAGGAAAACAACTGTTTTGAGTTTGTACAGCATGAGAAGTAATCAGCATTGAAACTATGGAAGCTTGTTTCCGCCACTGAATAAAACATTTTAAAAGATAATTGCGACTTTTTATCTCACAATTGCGAGTTTACATCTCGCAATGCTGACTTTATTTCTCAGAATTGCGAGATATAAAGTCAGAATTGCGTGAAATAAAGTCAGAATTCTGAGATATAAAGTCAGAATTGCGAGATATAAAGTCGCAATTGCGTATTATAAAGTCAGAATTCTGACTTTTTTTCTCGCAAGTGCGACTTTAGATCACGCAATTCTGACTTTATATCTCAGAATTCTGACTTTATATCACGCAATTCTGACTTTATAACACATAATTGCGAGTTTATATCTCGCAATTCTGACATCTTTTCTCAGAATTGTGAGATATAAAGTCCAATTCTAAGGGGAAAAAAAAGACGGACTTATTTTTTTTTTTTTTACCTTAGAATAGTTTATATCTCACAATTCTGACTTTATAACACGCAATTGCGACTTTATATCATGCAATTCTGACTTTATATCTCCCAATTGCGTGATATAAAGTCAGAATTCTGAGATATAAAGTCAGAATTGCGTGATATAAAGTCGCAATTGCGATAAAAAAAGTCCGAATTCTGACTTTATAACACGCAATTGTGACTTTATTTCACGCAATTCTGACTTTATATCTTGCAATTCTGACTTTAAAACACGCAATTGCGACTTTATTTCACGCAATTCTGACTTTATATCTCAAAATTCTGAGAAATAAAGTCAGAATTGCGAGATGTAAACTCGCAATTGTGAGATAAAAAGTCGCAATTATCTTTTTTTTTTTATTATTTTGTGGCGGAAACAAGCTTCCATATTGAAACTTATGGAAGCTTATTTCCGCCACAGAATAAAACATTTTAAGAGATAATTGCGACTTTTTATCTCACAATTGCGAGTTTACATCTCGCAATTCTGACTTTATTTCTCAGAATTTTGAGATATAAAGTCAGAATTGCGTGAAATAAAGTCGCAATTGCGTGTTATAAAGTCAGAATTGCGAGATAAAAAGTCAGAATTGCGTGAAATAAAGTCGCAATTGCGTCTTATAAAGTCAGAATTCTGACTTTTTTTCTCGCAATTGCGACTTTACATCACGCAATTCTGACTTTATAATACGCAATTGGGAGATATAAAGTCAGAATTGCATGATATAAAGTCGCAATTGCGTGTTATAAAGTCAGAATTGTGAGATAAACTATTCTGAGAAAAAAAAAGAAAAAAAAAGTCCGTCTTTTTTTTTTCTTCTTAGAATTGGACTTTATATCTCACAATTGTGAGTTTATATCTCACAATTCTGAGAAAATATCTCAGAATTGCGAGATATAAACTCGCAATTGCGTGTTATAAAGTCAGAATCGCGTGATATAAAGTCGCAATTGCGAGAAAAAAAGTCCGAATTCTGACTTTATAACAGGCAATTGCGACTTTATATCTCGCAATTCTGACTTTATAACACGCAATTCTGACTTAATTTCACGCAATTCTGACTTTATATCTCGCAATTCTTACTTTATAACACGCAATTGCGACTTTATTTCACGCAATTCTGACTTTGTATCTCGCAATTCTGACTTTATAACACGCAATTGCGACTTTATTTCACGCAATTCTGACTTTGTATCTCGCAATTCTGAGAAATAAAGTCAGAATTGCGAGATGTAAACTCGCAATTGTGAGATAAAAAGTCGCAATTATCATTTAATTTTTTTTATTTTGTGGCGGAAACAAGCTTCCATAGAAACTGACTATTAGATGACTTTGAAAATGAATTACTTGCACTAATGGGCACTAATACATCATACAAGCATCGCTATTTATTATTGTTCTGACTTAGATTTTTACACTATACAGTTAAAAAATAGTTTTTTTATGTTTTTGAAAGAAGTCTCTTATGCTTCACGGTTGCATTTATTTGATCAAAAATACAGTAAAAACAGTAATAGTGTTAATTATTATTACAATTTAAAATAACTGTCTATTTGAATATATTTTAAAACGTAATTTATTCCTGTGATGCAAAGCTGAATTCAGCATCATTACTCCAGTTTTCAGTGTCACATGATCCTTCAGAAATCATTGTAATATCTGCTTCATATTTTGTGGAAACCGTGATAATATTTTCTGGATTCTTTGATGAATAGAAAGTTTCAAAGAACAGCATTTATTTGAAATGCAAATCTTCTGTAACATCATAATTTATAAATATCTTTACTGTCACTTTTGATTAATTTAAAGCATCCTTGCTGAGTAAAAGTATGAATTTCTTTAAAAAAAAATTATTGACCCCAAACTTTTAAACAAGATAGACAGACAGACAGACAGACATACATATTTAATCATGCATAACCTTCTAGAAACAGCTCAAAAGATATGAAAAGAGGCAAACCCACAGGTTCTGTTGTTGTGATGTGTCACCATTATGCTAAATTTAGGATATATATTATTTAAAGATTAGCAGTGCAAACATGGTGGTAACAAAAGGCAAGCAGGTGTTCGACTGTTTCTCAAAGGTGCAGTTCTGCTCTTTCATTTCCTCTAACCAGATTAACCTTTAATGAGCTTTGGTGCCCAGTTGTGTTGACTGTCAGTTATACAAAGGTTCATAAACTACATGGTAAAAATTCCCTGTGCAAAGTCATACTTGACTGAATGCTTCGTCACTGTAGATATTGACCCAAAATGTCCCCTTTAGATGATCCATGGACCTCCTTATCGATGGATTTTTACTCTCTCTGGTTTTCCTCTGCCAAATTCAGCCTTGAGCACAGACCTGAGCATGAACGCAAACTTAAAGATTTCCTGCCATCTCAAACAATATCAATCTGAGCCCTAATGGGGCTGAAGTCCCTCAGGAGGACATTCAAACGTCTAGTCGCCTCTGCAGACAGAAGGACGCTCTCCGTGCGCCTAATTTAAGAGAAGAGCTCTCTCGTTTCCAATAGATCAGGACGGTTGGACAGTTTCAGTCATCAGATCTCTCTCAAAACAATGTTTTCCCTTAGACTGATGAAAGAAGAACAAAAATGTTTTACACCTTTACTCAAGATATACTCTATATCTACTAAAACTACAAAAAATAAATACAGTAACTGAAACAAAGCTGAAATGAAATAAAATAAAATATTAATATTTGATGAAAAGCTTAAATGTAGAAGAAAATTAGAAATGCTTAAAAACTTTAAAATTTATAAAAATGACTAAAATGAA
>NC_140228.1:7259313-7296813 GCF_951802725.1 Rutilus rutilus
GCAAAGATGATTGGAGTACGATTTACAAGGAAAATATTATTTTCTAGTATTTCTACTTCAAAATGTCATATTTAATTACATTGTTTACTTGCCCTCTATGTAATCATTTGTGAAATGTACTAGCAATTTTTAAAGTTGATTTAATTGTATTTGTTAAAGTTAGTATTTTTGTTTATCATGTAAATTTTATATAGGCAATCAGATAAATCTGCTGAAACCCAGTGTCAAACAAGCAATTTTACCACCCTAATGGCACCCGCAACATAAAATACGGTCTCTCTGCATGTCTGAATGAGGGCGAAGTGAGCCTGTAAATTAGATTTATGCCTTCAGAGCTGATTTTAGTCCCAGTGTAATGTATGCTTGTAGCTGCCTCTGGAACATTATAGCGCTGACGTCGGCCCATGCTAATCACCTCATGACTTTGATGTATCCATCAGGAACACTAAGAATGTTTGGCTTTAGTCTTAAGCTCTCAAGTGTGCTGATCACTATAGATCCTCTTTTTGAGCTTGATAAGAAGAGGGTAGAAAAAGTTTATCATATGACAACAATCCTTGCTGGATAGCTTTGAACTGCACACCAAAGCCACAATTTCCCACTTGTATAATTAGATCATCACACCAGTGCCATGAACATTTACCAGCATGTGATGGTTCAGGCATCCATCTAAAAATTTTTGCTTGGCATTTCATTATTGAGGCCTTCTGCATGAAAGAGCAACCGATATCCTTCAATATAGCTTCATCTAGGCCCCAGGTGCTGTGCATTGCATTTTGGGATGAAGATGCATTGCACTATCTTTGCTATTCCTATAATTTCTGGTTAGCGATTACTGATGTGTTTTTTTTTTTTTGGGAACTGCCCTTCTCAAAAAGCTGAAACTATCATCACACCAGTTGGCCAGTACCTTAGGTGTAGAGCACATCGGTAGGTTTGCAAAAGTATATATATATATATATATATATATATATATATATATATATATATATATATATATATATGTATATATATATATGTATATATATATATGTATGTATGTATGTATGTATGTATGTATGTATGTATGTATGCATGCTGCACTTAACTGGATAATATAAAGATATCTGATGTTTTTAGTCAGATGTAGGCCTACTTTAGTGTTTTGAATCAGAATGATCCCCGCTACGCGAATGAATCACTTTTGAATCACTTCTTTTTAATGAATCAGTCAAACGTACCGAATCGCTTCATGATTTAGTGTGAATCGTTCGGACACTGAATCGTTTGGAGCGGTTTCTCACTGTTTTAAAACAATTACGCGATGTACAGTAGGACTCAGAAAACAAAAATGCACTGCATTAAGTGGAATATAAACGTAAAATCAACTGAAAAAAGCCTGGAAATGGATTATATCGTTTGACCGCGGCGAAGGTCTTTAAGGCCAACAACACCGACCTGTATGTCGACAACAACTCTGTACTGTCAGGTACAATTTATTTTACAACCACAAAATATTATGGTTCACACAATGGATATATAAGTTAAACATAAGGTATATGATTACGGCTATCATTAGAAACCATGGTACTGCAATACGTGAAGAAATTATTATTTTATTATACTTATTTTGAGAAACTTAAAAGCGCTGCGTCATGTAGCCTAGCAGCAGCCTAAGGTTAGGCAAAATACTTTGCAGCATAATGTAATTTACCGTGTTATATATATATATATATATATATATATATATATATGGCTATAGTAGTCATCATCACACTGGATATAGGTTGTTCATACGCATTAAAATAATTAGGCTAAGTAGAATAATTCTGGCAATGCAAACATGAGATCTTGTCTTCATCTCATTTTATTCAGTGCAAAATGTTGCTGCAGCAAAGTTTCCCTTCTGATACTGTGCCTTACAGCCAAAAACATGCAGATTATAAAAAAAAGAGAAAAAGTTTACAATTTCTTCTTTTGACACATCATACCACATAACGCTTTGGTCGAGCAATTTCATTTCTTGGAAAGTTGGAAAATAAAAAATGACCCTTTGCAGATATACTGGAGCCCCTTTTATCTAATCTTTTGCCTTGAGGTTGAGCCAGTGAATATTTCTTCTGCTGCTGTAAATGTGCTGCTGAAGTTCATCTCTTGGCCTTTAGTTCAAAGACGCTTCAGTGTTCAAGTTTATAAGACAACAGGGAGCTTCTCTCATGTCTAAGTCCCAGAAGGCTCAGCGTGAGTCTTTGACAGATTCCTGGTGGATGTGCGCAGCATGTGAGCTTTTTCATAGTTCTTCAAATCAAGTGTGGCTTGAAGTCTTTACACTTACAGTTTTAGGTTACAGTTGTCAGCATATTGTTGCATAAAAACAGTAGTGTTTAAAACCATGCCCTGAGCACATAAATACAACTTTTTTTTTCTGAAACTCAACAGTGCATATCATTAAAATGTCAATTTCTTCCTTAGAGGATGTTGTCTTACCAAAGCAACTTGCAAGAAAGATCTTTTATTCGGTTGTATTGATTCCTTCAGGAACCAAGGTGAATGCATGAGTAGGGAAATAAAAACACAGTATCAATACAAATGTAATGGCATTAATAGAATGGACAAAAAGTATTGTGTTTGTGTGAGAGTGTGACAGCTTACGGTTTATGGATTGATCATGGCTTGAAGGCCATTGATTGCATGGAACATCTTAAAAAGTTAATTGGGAGATCTGAGCGAATGTGTATTCCTTTCATGACTTTGTACGAGTGACCTGCTAACTATGCGATTTCAGTGAAAAGGTCAGGTATCCACCTGGGCATTTTAAGTTGTCCGCAGCATTGCGGTAATCCCAGATCCGATGTTCTGGAAGTGACAGGGTCAAGGTCACGTGGTGTTAACACCGCTCGGAAAATCAAAAGCCCTTTCCTTGTAACATTTCATTAGCTCACTGTTTGTATTACTATTTTAAATGGAATAGTTTCCCAAAAATGAAAATTGTAATTATTTAATCGGCCAAAATATGTTTTTTCTTTGTGCTGTGACAATTTTACATTACTAATGAAATGATGAAATTAATACACAAATACTGTGGAAATACAAAATTTTCCATTTTAGAAGGTTAAGTTTGGTAGAATATTTCTGAATGGTTTTAAAAATAGAATTTTAGAATTAGGATGAATTGAATTGTTCAGATATTATTAAAGATTTTGTAAGCATATTTCGTATGTGCTTGGAGTCAGCTGTATTACTTGTCATATTTTTTGTTTGTGTGGACATCATTTTTGACTAGGCTGTCATACAAAGAAATTATAAACGCATGCAAAAACAAGAGAAAACCAACAACATATTATTAACTGATAACTAATGTTGTGTATGTTTTTTGTTGTTTTTTATGTTTTTTTTTTTCTCTATGCTTTAGTTTTTGCCAAATAATTTATTTAAAAACATATAAAATATTTTCCGCCTATGTCAATGGTTCAATTGAACTTGTATATATTTAATGTATGCAAATAAACGTATATATTCATTTTAATATGAATTATTCTTTTTGCATGGTATTTGACCACAGACATGTAAAAATATATCAAGACATCAGATTTAAATAGATATTTCTAATAGAATACACACTCTAAAAAGTAATTCAGGGAACCTGTTACCAAACCTTAAATAAATTCATAAGTTAATAATAATTTATTTATTAAACCTTTTAAGTTGAAAACATTATTGAGTTATGTTGACATAATAATGTTGATTATTACATTAACTTAATATTGTGTGTAATTTAAACAAAAATTTCTGCATTAATTGAATTATTTCAAAAAATGTAAGTTGTAGTAACTTAATGACTCTTAGCAATGTGTGTTAATGCCAGTGACAAGTAATATCTTACTTGCTTTTACATTTAGCATGTGCTATCATAGCGGTATATATAAGTTTAATTGGTTTGTTGTTGGTTGAACATGATTTAATTTGAATTTCATTTTCATCAGATGCTACTAGTTTCATGGGAAGACTTTTATATAAATGCAAAGTTTTTTTTTTTCCATGATGAACTAAATCTTTCCTCTGTCTTAGAATGCGTTCCTGTCTTAGAAGGCTTCAGCACTCTGAACCTATCCTGATTAACCGAGTCCATGATCAAAAATTCACTCTGGGCTTAGGAGACGGATGGGTACGGCTCCTACTCCTCTGTAGGGTCGCATTTAAAATTCAGTCTTTTCTTCTTCTCATCTCCGTCTTTTCTCTCTGAACCATATCAACGTAAGAAAACATAATAGGACAGGGATAAAGACGCCCACAGCCAGGCACATCTCGTCGCTTCCCGGTTAATGTAAAACTAGACTAATGAAAGTTCATTTATCATCACAGCTGGTTCTGTCTTCCCCTGCTTCTAATTTAATCAGTTGCTCTTTTATCTGTGTCTTGTCTCTTTTATGAGTACAGAGCCATGCAGTGAGTGACCTTTGAAGATACACAGATCAGGGGGAACCCTTCACCAGTAGAACCACAGGGTTCTTCCCATGGGGAGCTGACACATCAGCTTTCATCCCCAGCATCTCTTCTGAAAGACTTAGCCATTGCGTATAGTGCGCTCTTCCTGTCTCCGTCTAACCTTGTTACCGTGTTAGAGTCTAACGTGTTCATTTTAATTGGTTCTGATTGAATATATCAAACATATCGTCGTATCAAACGTCTTTATTAGTGCCTCTAATAACTTAATTCTTTTACATTCAAACTACTTGCATAACCAGACTTCGTCATATTAGTTTATTACTCATATAAGGTCTTGTCCACTTAGCATCTTTTTCTAGACAATAATTAATATTAAAGGTATAGCGGAGGATTTTCCCGAATTTTAGAAAAGAACCGCGCTCTCCACTTTTTGAAAAAATGCACATGCGCAACACTCTACCTGCTCCCGAGAGGGAACGCCTATTAAACGTGTGCACGAGAGAGCATGCACGAGCTAATCATAGCTTACATTAACTTTTACTAGCAGTGATTTTAAATGGATTTCTCCAAATAGCATGCCAAACTTTACCTGTCAAGTAGAAACTTCGCGACTGACGCATCAGTGGGAAGCCCAACCTGTGTTTTGAGCGCACGCCATCGTGTGA
Organism: Rutilus rutilus; assembly: GCF_951802725.1. Classification (NCBI taxonomy): domain Eukaryota; kingdom Metazoa; phylum Chordata; class Actinopteri; order Cypriniformes; family Leuciscidae; genus Rutilus; species Rutilus rutilus. The sequence continues at coordinate 7,264,404 of NC_140228.1, forward strand.
ATCGTGTGCACGAGCACGTACGACGGCCTTACGTAAACATATCACCAGAATGATTGACACTTAGGAGGACCAATAGTCTTGATGATCCACCCGGAAAAAGAAAATCCTCCGCTATACCTTTAAGACTGGCTAGTTTTTACTCACTGTAGTCGGGCTATGAAACTAGCGGCAATGAAAGCCGATGTTGTCGCGTCATGTCGGCTGCGTTTCGGCTCAAAACATGCGCTTTAACACACCAAAAGGACTACAGGCGACGGACAACTAGCACGTGCGCCTGCATGTTTGTAAGGAAATAACTGTCTAGATCAGCAGGTATCAATAGTCTAAATTTGTGTATGTTCGTCGTTCACAAAGGGAAACCGAAACTAGGATTGCAGATATACAAACCATAACCAAAGCAGCGCTTGCTTAATATTGTGAATATCATTCTGGTCACTTTCTTTATTCCTGGCGGGCGGCTCATGTTGTTTTGAAAATATTTGCATATTGGAAAGCTCAGTTAAGATGTTTGTTTGCTTTCATCAGTTCTCGCTTTTATTCTCATGCACTGACTTGTTCACTAAACAGCCAATCAGAGTTCTCTCTCTTTCACTGACGGTGCCAATGCCAATGTACGCTGATTCAACATGCTCAACCGGCCAAAATGCCCCGGACAATGGCCAACTAGAGCCGACGGTGCGGAACTCACTGCAAAAACTGGGCTGGCCGACACTCGACAACGGCCCAACATCAGAACAGCCTTCTGACTGTGCCGTCCTGACGACTTTGCTCGCTTTAATCACTTTCGCTTTTCTTCTCTTCTTCTGCTAAACTGAGCAGCCAATCACAGTGATCTCTCTCACTGACGGCCCCGACATCTGGTAATCAGGACCCTGACCAATCAAGCCGATGGTTGACCGTCGTTGATTGTTGGCTGGCCCATTTTGAATCGGCATCCATTGGCATTGGCCCCGTCGGTGAGAGAGAGAACTCTGATTGGCTGTTCAGTTTAGTGCACAAGAATAAGAGCAAAAGTGATGAAAGCGAGCAAAGAAGTCTTTACGTCATAATTTACGTCATCTTACCGGAGCATTCCAATTCATAAATATTTTCATAACAACATGAGCCGCCAGGAATGAAGATAGTGATCAGCATGATTGATATTCAAAATGGTAATCAAGCTGCTTTGTTTATCGTCTCTTTAAGGTCTTGTCCACTTAGTAACAATTTAAAGTAACTGTTTTCTGTTTTAATATATTTTAAAGTGTAATGTATTCCTGTGATGCAAAGCTGAATTTTCAGCATCTTTACTCCAGTCTTCAGTGTCACATGATCCTTTAGAAATCATTCATGCTGCTCAAGAAACATTTCCTGTTGAAAACAGTTGTTCTTTGAAGCATAGAAAATTCTGCATTTATTTGAAATCAATCAAGGTCTTTATCCTTGAAACATGTAGTTCCACCTTGCAAACTGTCAAAACCAACAATTTCGTCTTTTCCTTGAAAGCACTTACTGTACCGAGAACTTGTAAAAATTACGTCTTCTGGTAGACTTTGAACAACCTATGCACCTTGGCTCTCAAAAATGTGCATTTAAGCCAGCAAATCAAATTGACACTAGCAATTTCCGCCATTTTTTTGTGTACAATGCGCTAGTAAGTAGCAATATATTTTGAGATGTGTCATCATAGGATATCAATCTTTGCTCACACAGGTCTATGATAGTGCATTACATATTCACATTCATATGGCGGGGGGGGAATAAGAAACAATATCAAGACTATAAAACTCGTCAAAAAACGCGCACACACTCAAACCACCTGACTGCACATCACATTTGTGACTTTATTGATTCTGCTTTTATTCGTAATGCAATGGACCGGTCAACGGGACATAAATAAATCCTTAAAGAATGGGACTTTATGGGACATTTGCACAAAAAGAATAAATAACTTACCGTAGCCTATTTTATAAGTCGCTCCGGAGTCGCATATCAGTCAAAAAATGCGCCACGAGTAAGAAAAAAACATATATAGCCTCGCACTGGACTAAGAAATTTAGAAATTTATTTCACAAAAAAAAACTTTCACAGAGACCTCAAACTGAAAGCACAAAGCCTGTCTTTAAATGTAATTTCGTTTTGTATTAATTGTATCTTAATTTTAATCGATGTTTCATCAACAAATTGTCTGGATTTAATAAATAAGAAGTAAATATAGGCTATTAGAAAATAGATAATCAGGACACGGAGGCGCTGGCGAACCTGGAGCTCGTCTCATAAATGAACCGAAACTCAGCGTAGGCCTATAAGGTAGCCTATTGCCTCACAGACCTGAGACAAATAGATAGCTTGAAATGTCTACTTTTATCCAGAACAATTCAAAACGAAAGAAAACAGACTGCGCTGCTTATGTAATTCGTATGAAATGTGCATTTCTCTCTGGCGCTGCAAAGATTTGTTCCTTACAAAACACTGACAGTGGGGTTTTTGACTGGTTTTTTTTTTTTTTTTTGAGCAGCTGCGGACAAATTCTTTCGACACACACATACACAATATTACATAACACTCTGCGCTTATGTTTTAAAAAGATAATTTAACATATAAATAACAATTTTTAAAGTGTTTATTACAAATAAATGACTAAATGCTAAAATTTTTTAAATTTTAATGAACAAACATGCGTTTTTATTTACAATTCTGTGAAAACGGGGTGCTGCAGCACCCCCACTTCCCGCGGCCCTGGTCTGACTGATTCGGGTTCAGATGTGAGCATGAAGAAAATTCTGAGCCCGACTTTAAGGATTTTCAAGGATTTCTGTGGTGTAGAGTCAATTTTTATGGATGTAAACATGTCTAGATGTATTCAGTCATGAAGGTTTTCATGCTCTTGAATGAAAAACATGTTTCATAACTTCCACATGGTCTTCAATTTGTCTAAATAACATTTTTTATAACAGATGTAACGAGCAGATTTGACTTTAAATACAATATGGAGCTAAACAACAAAATAACAGCTGTCTGTTGGCTGTCTATTTTTAATTTCTATTTTATAGCTAGAACAGTGAAGTAAGAAAATCATAATATTTTTGTTCTCCTTTGCCATATTGGAAATAGTTACCTTGACACAGCAAAGACCGTTGAGTTCAATTCGTGTTTGGTTTCAAAGCTTGTAAGGATGATTTTCCCCCTCTTTTCTATAGAAGTCTTTTCTAAAACATCTGTCGACTCTTTGATCCACATTCAGATTAAAATGTGCCTGTGTGTGCGGGCCTGATGAATTTGTTGGTAACTTCTTAAGATAGATTGTGCCTTTGATCAGTCCGAGCTTGTCCAGGCATCAAAAGGAGGACTCTTAAAAGTGTGTGTGACTCTAAAAGACAGAAGTGAAGTGTTTTTGCCTTGATTATTATTGGAAAAAATAATAATAAAATCTCCTGAATGTCTTGCCGTCTAAAGGCCGTCATGAATGCCAAGAAAGAAAATGACTACTTTTCCTTTCCATCTCAAGTTCAGGCTAAATTGGAGAAATGACAAAAAAGACAGAAAAAAAAGATACCCGGAGACACTCAGTGATTTTAAGACTGTAGACAGCGGCGGGTTTATGAATGTTGTACGTCTGACGCATTAGCAAGCAGCTCACAATTCAAAGAATATGTTCAATATCTCATGCTGATCTGACACTGAGGAGATTGATGGCTGTTTGAAATGTAGACGCTTGTAGTTTACCATTCATACTGTGACAGATGTTGCAGATTTTTGTCCAATATATTATTCGAGGAAAAGCTGAAGTAGCAGAGTTCATAGAAAAAGCATTTTTTCATTTTAACCACTTTATATTTTAGATCGTTATTGGTGTGGAATATTAAACCATTTATATTCACTATTATACTTATTTTTCTGAGTCTGTTTGACTCAAAAGAATAGCGTAAACCGAAGGCTGGTTAGTTAAACTTGTATGTGCTTTACATGCTTACTGACTTGACTTCGCTTACGGCCCATGTAGAGATGTATTCGATTAGTGAAAGTGCCTTCCGTTATAAATTCTTTATTTAGAGGCCGTCGTGAGTCGAGCCATGAAACTGTAAACGGCAGCTTGAGACAAATGCACTCAAAGGGCACAGACAGAGGTACAAAACCCTGACACGTGGTGAAAAACCATTAATCAACACCACACATCCCATTACGCCAATGCGATTATTTAAACCTCGTCCTGCAGGGGGAAAAAAAGGCTCTGGCCGCAGCTCTACAGCTTCGGTGATATCTCTCTGAAAATGATGTCTCTCGGCCATTAGTTCTCCAGTTCTCTAAAAGTGGAACAGCAGGGTGCAAAAACCTCAAAATGAACTTCAAAAGATGTAATCTACAGTTAGCAACTCTGTTCAGGTAAACCGATGCCCAAAGCTGTGCTGAATCTTTGCCCAAAGCTGTATCTTTATTAAAGCTCTCTCTGCCTTTTTGGTTCCCTGTCGGTTTCTCTTATTAGATTTTCGCTTGCGTTTGATGAAATTCGATGGAATAATAGCAAAGGTCAATTATTGCGCTTGGATACTTTCAGAGGCGATATGTAATAATAAAGTGATACAAGCTGTGATTAGATTGTCAGAGAGATGGACAAGGGAAAATCTATATATTGGGCATAAAAACACCAGGGTTGTGCACCATTCATTAGAAAAATAAATGGATTTAAAATGGAATTGAATTCATTTAACGGCTGTAAGTGTAGTTTTTCCATAATGTATTTCATTTTTCAGTGTGAAGTCTAAATAAAAACTACACTTACATTAGTACTCACAGCCAAATTGCTTCATTATTTTTAATAAATTAACTTTTTTTAGGATCTAAGAACCCCCCCCCCCCCCCCCAATAATGTTTTATATATTATCACACATTATGTAATTCATCGATTCAGATTGTACGTATCTATTTTATAATAGTGTGAAACAATGTATTGGACATGTTGTGGTGCCTTTGGCAAAGCATGTTTGGATGGTCATGTTAATTTGATAGAATTGGAACTTAGTTTAAGTAAACATAAAGTTTAGGTAACTGAGAAAATGTTTTCTACCTATTAGGGAATATAGGCAAAATGATATAAGCATATACAGTACCTTTCAAAAGTTTGGGGTTGGTTAGATTTTTATGCTTACCAGGGCTGCATCTATTACTGTTTTCTACTTTAATATATATTTAAAATGTACTTTACCTGTGATTGCAAAGTTGAATCTTCAGCATCATTACTCCAGTCTTCAGTGTCACATGACCAAAAGACGTGAATAGAAAGTTCTAAAGAACAGCATTTATTTGAAATGTCTTTATTAAAAAAAAACCCATAAATGTCTTGATTGTCACTTTGGTGAAATAATTCTGACTGACACCAAACTTTTGAACGGTAGTCTATAGGCATAATAAAAAAAAAAATGATAATAGGTTAAATGCAAAATTTGTGTTAAACTAATGCGTTAACTCTGTTGTTTGACTCTTGAATTTCTTTGAATTGCAGATTTGCTTCCCATTATTTCCAAGTCCACATCTTGAACTGAACAGGGGCCAATTGTTAAATGCTGAATTTTGCCTAACATCGACGAACCCACTGTGAGGTTAGACAGTTGACGCTGCAAAACGAGTCCAGTGACTCTGGAGGACAGTGAGAGTGCAGTAACACTAAAATAACAGTTGCAAAGCAAAGCTTCGCTGCCAAATTGACAACTCATTGGTTGGCAGCTCATTAAAAGTCACATCTTTCTTAGAAACCGACATCGGCTGAGGTAAATGTTCCAGCAAGACTTCTGCTGACTTGACAACTTTGGAGTATCTTAGTAGAAGAACACTGTTACTGGATTTTGTTTAGCCTAAAAACTGGACTTTTTGCATCTTTTGAGGTGGTAATTAATATGTTGATGATTTGCATAGATTTAGGTAACATCTTACTTTGGTACGTTTGGTTGATCTGGTTTCACTTGCAGATGCATCAATGTTGATGCATTAATAATGGGATCATATGGGCATCTTCACCATGATGAGAAGCTATGCAACTCTCAAATCATTCTCTTGAAATGCATGACTCTTTTCAGATCTATTGATCCTCACGGATTCTCTTGTCCAACATGTGGATTTTGGCACACTCCCCGTCTTCAGCCAGCCTGAAGCCTTTGATGGGTTTGTGTTGGGTGTGGTGTTGAATATGGATTGTTTATGTTCACAGTACACTTGAGGATAATAGTGTCTGGCCTATAACACCAATAATCAGAGCAATGCAGACAGATACAAGTGTCCTCCACAATTCAGGGCAATTCACGATTTGTCATTTAGCGGACACTTTTTATCCAAAGCAATTTGCAATACAGAAATTCCCTCTGGACAAACTTGGTGCTAGCGTTTCCTAACCAGACATGATGCGATAAGATTAAAGCTGCAAGTTATTTCTCTGTCCTTACCGGATGCGTGATCAGACACAACCACAGCCAATCAGAGCATATTTGATGTTAAATATACAGCTATGTGCTGAAGGATTTTGGGCTATTGATATTTCATTGGGTGAAGCTACCAAGTGTGATGCCGCAATGATTAGAAACCCAAGCAGTGGGCAAACTTACATGTGCATTAAGAATACAGTTTTTTGAGTGTTTTGAGCGTACAAAACAATTTAAGATAGCAGGCAGGAGCTGCGCTGGAAGGATGACACTTTATTTTGACTTATTTTAATGTTTTATTTAAAATCAACACCTTAGTTGATTTATGATTCACCCAAAAACATATACAGATTTAGAAAGAAGTCTCTTTTGAGCATCAAGGCCATTTATTTGATTAAAAAAAATACAGTAGAAATAGTAATATTTTGAAATATTATTACAATTTAAAATAATTGTTTTGTAATGTAATTTATTCCCGTGATGCAAAGCTGAATTTCCAGCATCATTACTTCAGTCTTCAGTGTCACATGATCCTTCAGGAATCATTGTAATTATGGGTGGACGATATGACCAAATTCTTATTTCACGATATGAGAAATTGTTTTTAACGATAACGATATATATCATGATATAGTTATTCAGTGTTATTTTATCTCATTTGGGTAAAGACAAAAAAAAAGACAGTTACAAACAATAGGACAAATACAATATAACAAAAATATGTATTAAATTAAGTTTTTCAGGTACAATGGGTGTATTTAACATGTATTTAGAATTAGTAGAGAAATGTCATAATCAAATGCAAAAATTAAATATTGCATAGTCTTCACTGTATGAATTTAATATAAATGTTTTCTTATTAAAGCAAAAAAAAAAGTTATTCAGTCAAGAGCAGTAAGTTAATTTATGTATTTGTTTGATTCACATTAATGACGGAGCAGCAGGTGTATTATGCTGCTGTCACTTTAAAGGGATATTCCACTTTTTTTGGAAATAGGCTCATTTTACAACTCGAGTTAAACAGGTGAGTTTTACCGTTTTCGAATCCATTCAGCCGATCTCCGGGTCTGGCGGTACCACGTTTAGCATAGCTTAGCATAGATCATTGAATCGGACAAGACCATTAGCATCTCTCTCAAAAAAATGACCAACGAGTTTCGATATTTTTCCTATTTAAAACTTGACTCTTCTGTAGTTACATCGTGTACTAAGACCGACGGAAAATGAAAAGTTGCGTACCATGAAAAAATTTGCTGCCTTACCATGGGTGCAGCAGGCGTAGTGATATGACGCAGCGCCTGAAAATAGGTCTAATAGGTTAGACAAACTTAGTCCCGGTCACGTTGGAAGTTACCGAGCTGGGGACTATTTTCAGGCGCTGCGTCATATCATTACGCCTGCTGCACTGTTCGGCAGCAAAGTTTCTTGATTATTACGCAGGAATGAGAGTAGTTCCTAGCATATCAGCCTAGAAAATCGCAACTTTACATTTTCCGTTGGTCTTAGTACATGATGTAACTACAGAAGAGTCAAGTTTTAAATAGGAAAAATATCGAAACTCTTTGGTCATTTTTTTGAGAGAGATGCTAATGGTCCTGTCCGATTCAATGATCTATGCTAAGCTATGCTAAAAGTGGTACCGCCAGACCCGGAGATCGGCTGAATGGATTCGAAAACGGTAAAACTCAACTGTTTAACTCTGGGGGAGTTGTAAAATGAGCCTATTTCCAAAAAAAGTGGAGTATCCCTTTAAGACCAATAGCACAATCCATGATACACATCTGGTTTACACCAAACTGTTTACTTTCACTTGAAACATAACTGGCTGTATTTATATGAATACTCCACACGATGGGAATTTTGACATAATTGTGTCATGTATATTCGATCATTCAAGAGCAATAAGACTTGAAAGAGAACTGAATTCGCGATGGCATGCTGAGAGTCACGGCCACAAACTTTTGAACAGTAGTGCGTATGTGTGTGTGTATAAATATAAATATATTTTGATCTGGCTTTTGTCGCATTAGACTTAAGAGCAATTTTATGTCATGTATTAAAAGAGAATTACGTGATGAAGCTCTGCATTATAGATCAACCTGCTAGATTTAAAATTCTAGATCAACCTTACATTAAAAATTCAAAGTTCTGATCTCATGAAAAGCATGAGGCCAGTGAGAGTTTCAGATGAGGGTGATCTTACCTTGAGCATTGGAGTCTAATGCAGCAGTTAGGGCATAAGGCTGAGACATGCATTATTAAACTGAAGAACCGGATCAAAAGAACCATTATCCACAACTGATCCCGGGCCTGTGAGGCAACACCGTTCATTTCAAACCAGAACAGACAGACCACGTTATTAATTAACTCGCTGTTTATTAGCCCGACTGACGCCCGTGGTCGCCGTCTCCCTAGCGAACACGGGTGTCGTGCTGATTCTTCACGTGTTACCGGCAGCTGAGGGGAGGAAAACCACATGAACCTCAGCAAGATGATGAAAGGACATTTGAAAGCGTATTTGATTCGTGTCTGACTTTTCTGACCTGTAGTGTTTCACAGGTAGGAGAGAGTGACTCAAATAACATTTATATCTGAGAGTGTCAAATCCCATTTAAAGTGTGAAATCTCATTTCTCAGGCGGGAAGAGGGTTTTCTGTGTTATTTTTAAATGTTTCATGAAAGATTCGTATCTGGGCACGGACGCCACTCAGACATGTCTGTCTGTAGGGGAAAAGCTTTTAGACTTTCATATCACAGTGGAAAAGCCTCATATAAGACCTGTGTTAATACTTACAACACTACTTCATCCTTATGAGAATTTAACAGCATTACAGGGCTTAATGGCATTTTTGGATTGTTTTCTTTGTTATTATTTTTCCTTATAGGCAGTATTGATTATAGTAAGAGGGGCGAGTTGTTTTGCAGGTGCTCTGAAATTACCAAGCAGACCGGACCAGCTTTATTTTTTTCATTACACAAGGGCACAATTTAAGGACTCTCAACCATATCTATTTTTTTTTTTTTTTTTTTTTTATCTGGGGAAGTTTTGTTAAGCTACAAGCTAGAAATTGAAGTTGCAATAGACTTTTCTTCCCTATTGTGACGTATATACAAGTGAAATTGCAAGAAAAAATATTGGGCGGGACTTGTTTTTGTCCATGGGGAATTGATTGGATGGTTGTGGTTCGCTTTTGTTCGATCTCATGTGAGTGACAGGTTGTCCCACCCTCATGCCAGTAAAAATGTCATAAGAGAAGAGAGATGGCACTGCAACAGGGAGGGGAATTTATTTTGATTTAAGATTATGAGGGCACATGAATAAAATTAAATAAAATAAAAAAGATGTGTATGGATAAATCATTTGTGCCCCTATTATGGATTTTTGAAAATGACCTTTCATGTTGTGTGTAACATAGCTCTAAGTGAATGAAAGCATCCTGCAACGTTTTAAATCTCGTTTTTTCAAACGAGTCATAAGCCGTTTTGTTGTGATGTCAAGATGAAACATTAACATGTTGGCCGCCCACTTATTGCGTGTGCAGACACCAGGGGAAACTTAAACCTCAAACCTGCAGCTGATTCATGTGGATACTGGATAGCATCATGTCGAGAAGACGCTGTGCTCTACAATGTGACAGTAAAGCCAGTTTTTTCCCCCCACTGCCCAAGGACGATCATGTGAAGAATCAGTGGTTAAAATTCATCTTTACCACGATATCACAGCAGTATAATCCTAAACTTTTGCTGTGTTCCCTTTATTTACATTTATTCATATTTTACGACGACTGCTTTTCAAATCTCGGGGTTCAATGTAGGATTCGCAAACCACTTGCTCTTGAAAGATGGTGTTCAAAATACTTAGTTTTGAGTTTTATATTGTGTTGGTCTCCTGCTAACTGGCTAACTCATATTATTACTGTCTTACTGAAATACTACCGCTAATCAGTTGTGGGCCACTATTACCTAAAACTGTGTCTATTAATGCAGATTGTCTGTCGTTCTCACTACTTTGAGGAAACATTAAGCATGGAGCAAGATTTGTTTTACCACCGTTTATGTTACAGTCATTCACCCTAGAGCTCGCCTAATGTATGCACTGTTATTGATACAGTTTCCACATGTTCACCGCAATAAATTAGAAAAATACTCTTTAAATAAATAAGTTCAAGTAAAATAATTGGTTTGTTGATGGACTTGATGCACTTGTTAATGCTGATGGTGAGGAATTACAGTTGCAACATCTCATATAATGTACCTCAAACTGAGTAGCGTATCACTGAGAAACGTCCTGCTCGAGTTGTCCTTGCGATGGAGGTTCGGGTTGAATAGCTAGTTCTTCCAGTGTTTCATCATCAGACTCGCGCTTGGATTGATATGGTAAAATCGACGTCATTGTTCATTACTGTGTTTAGTTTACGGTGGAGGAAGCCTCAGGACAAGCAGAGCTGACGTTGTAATGGTAATGGGCGTTTTGGTTTCCGACACGCGCGCTGTACACGGCAGACCAATCACAACAGACTGGGCTGTCTGGCCAATCAGAGCAGAGTAGCTCGCGGAAAGGCGGGATTTAGAGAGATTGATTCATCTGACGAGTCGTTTGAAAATCATTGAAAATGTGGTGATGTGCAAATATATTATGAGAAAATGAAACCTGACCTTTGATGCATGTAAACCTGTTGTAGGAGACTCAAAAACAACATTAGGAATCTTTAAAATAGCATAAAAGGGGCACTTTAAAATAAATACTGCAATATTCCATAAAAAAACAAGAATTGTCAATTTAGTTTTCATGGTGACTTTAACTACAGTCAAGCTACCCTACTGATGAAAATAACAAATTAAAACGGTTTTAAATTGCAATATCTTTTTAAAGATTTTTTTGCATTTAGACCAACATTTTTGTATTTATAGTACACTTGAACATTTAAAAATGTTCTATAAATCTTTTTGAACATTAATAGAACATTTGAACAATCAGTAACCAACAGAATTAAAGGTTCTTTTTGAACTGATTCTTTTACATGAACTTTCCAAATGAATCATTTCACCGAATGAATCAGACTTCCTAAATGCTTCATATGAAAGAGTGCATGTACATTTTTGGTGAACATGTTTTATTTTTACCTCAGTTTTCTTGATTGTAAAGCTGTGTGCACAATAAAGTATTACTAAAAATATAGTATTGTTGAAGTTTTGACAAGTCACATGGCAGCTTGTAAGTTATTAAGCATATTCACCTTACAACATGCAAACAGTCAATTTACATTTCAATTTGCACTCCAATAACAGAATATGAAACCTACTTTTTGAACTGATTCTTTTACATGAACCTTCTGAAGGAATCAATTCACCAAATGAATCAGACTTCATAAATGCTTCATATGAAAGACAGCGTGGGCGTTTTTGGTGAACACGTTTAATTATCACATTAGTTTAATTGATTGTAAAACTGAGTAGGCTATACAGTACTGTATTACTAAAACTATAGAAATATCAAAGTTTTGACACTGCAACTTGTTACTGGAGAGTTACTGAGCTACTGTCATACTGCTCAATTTTTTTTTAAATCAGTGTCAAATGCTGTTTGCAAGCCATTTTATTTCTGTGATATGACTTATTTCCAGGTGAAAATAGTGATTTTATCCATTAGGAATTGCTTGTATTGTAAAAAGATTGTTACATACTACAATGGAGCCTAATACAATACCTAAATAGCTATTTAGCTGTTAGTTGACATTCAAAATCCCACACAGCCTATAGTGACATAATTTCATTCAGACTAGAGCATGTTATTACATTTTTATGAGATATTACAAAGAAAAACATTTTGCACTGATGAATTGTTCATAAATATGAGTTAATTGTGTAGGCTCAATGCAGAATTTCAATTATTCTCTAGAACATTCTTCTTGCGTTCACCCTCCATCGTACCAGACTTGTATCTGGCATCACTGATCATTGCATCACTGGTTTTTGGTGTTGTTATGGGCCTGGAATTATTCATTTAAGAGGACAAAAACATTGACTTGCAAGTGTAACTGTTGAGATTGTTCATCCAGTCGCTCAGTCACAGGCGCTGAGCAATATCAAGAACCGGCGCACTGAATTCATCATGTTTCAATTGGTAGTCAGGAGGCTCCCTGTCATAGAGATTTGTTAAAAGCGGTTTCTGCAAGAATGAACGGATGCTTCAGAAAATCAGAGCGTGAGCCCAGAATACACGTCCCATAAGCCAGCTGCTATCAGTATACAATCTCTGTTATCATTCAACACCTCAGTTTTTTATTATTTTAAAGAGGGTACTGTTTGTTCTGAGCGGGAAAAATCAGGCAGTTGCCGTTCCTTCACATTTATTAGGACGTGATGGATCTTTTGGCTTGTTCTTTGAGGAAACTTTTGCTCGTAGCTTGATTTAAAGAGTTCCACACAAGCCAGTTTATGATTGATGTAAAAGATGTAAAGCAGTGATTCTGGTGGGTTGCAAGTCTCTTTAGGGTTGCAAACAGATGATTTGTTAGAGTTTGAGTCATTGCACAAAAGTGTTGCTTAACACCCCTTTTTTATTAGAGAAATGAATATTTAGATAAAAACAGATAGGTATTTATAACAGTTTGTTTTCCATTATGTCTCCCACATCACATTTTACTCCCAAACAAAATGATTTTAAAATGTTTTGCAAACCAGTTTGAACGAATCATTCAAAAGAAACAGTGATTCTCTATAGAGCTGGTAAGTCCCGCCCCCTTCGCTAACCCCGCTGGACCTCTAGGTTGAAAAATCGTCAATGCAAGTGAATGGGAGAAAATAATTATTTTCTGGTCCCGTTTGAATTGTGCCATGAATGTGAGCATATGTTGTCTGTGAATTTTTTATATAATCTTTCGTGTGAAGAATGCTACAATTTAGCGGGTAGAAGTTTGATACGGTTAGACTTTGTGTGAGAGCACTTTTGTGGACTACAACTCTTCGCTGCTTTCGACGCGTTTGAAACGTCACCACCATTCGCACACGGACACTAGCTCACGGATCCCGCTAAACATGACTGTGTCGTTGGTGCACTTCACCGCCTTCTTTCAGGGAGAGGACAAAATTGTTGAGGTTGGCGAAAACCACGGGTAAGTCAACTTTATGGGGTGACGTCACATAGGTGACATGTAGTCTTTCTCGTTATGTCTTTTCCACAACTGCTAGCCGAAGAATCATACCATATACTGTCAAACTCGTAACATGAAAGATTATATAAAAAATTCACAGACAACATATGTTCACATTCATGGCACAATTCAAACGGGACCAGAAAATAATTATTTTCTCCCATTCACTTGCATTGACGATTTTTCAACCTAAAGGTCCAGCGGGGTTAGCGAAGGGGGCGGGACTTACCAGCTCTATATGACCAGAGTGGTAGAGATCGACAATTCACCATGACGTCACAACAGTAATAGACGTTCTTCCGGGTGGCAAAAGCCGAAGCGTTCCTATGGCAACGCTAGTAAATTGCTTGGAAGGGAGGCCCACCGTCGACAGTAAAAATGTAATAAAAATAAAAAATGTAATTAAATATAATGCATTTTTTTTTATCATAATAACACCTGTGTTTAATGATATAAGTAAAAAATATAAAAAATATGTAATATAGTAGGCCTACACATAATTTGCAAAATACTCTCTATAGCTCTTTTTTTCTAGCCAAAATAACATGCTATTGCCTATCATAGTCATTAAATGGCTTTCCTGAGGTAAATGTTATGTGACAATTGTTCTCCAGCTGTTATATCGACCTTTGCGTGGTTGAAAAACACTGATTGGTCGATATTATGTATGAGGAATAAGTTGCGTGAGAAAATGGATGTGTGGCGTGTGAAAAGTGACAATTGCGTGAGTCTCACGGTGAATGCGTGAGAGTGGGCAGCCCTCTTTTACTTCAGGCAGTGACTGGCAATGAGTCTCTTCATCAAAAGAGACAAGTTTACTAATATTAGTCTCGAATTTCCCCGGTGGAAGATAAATGCTCTTCTGTGATTTTGTAGATGGACCGTTTTGAGAATAAGGGCAGAGTTGAAGGGCAAGCAGGGTTGGCAGCAGAAATGTAAACGTTGGATGAATCATATAATTTAGGGGATCGTTAAGATTTCCTACTTTTGACGACACGACGTCCACTCGCTATAACCTCCTCACCCACAGGAAATCGATGAAACCCCTACACCTTTTGCTGTATATCTGGCAGCGCAACCCCAAACACAACACGTTTTCATCATCGTTTCAACTTTGATCAACAACGTTTTTAACTATGTAACTGTCGCAGTCGCCGGCTGGATCTCTTCAGTTAGTCAGTGGAAGCCGCTCGCGTTCTGCCACCCGGAAGTTACTCGGTGCCTATTGTTTGCTTAGCCTAGAAGGCTGTTAAAGTTATAATGGGGTTCATGTTAAAAATGTAATGTGTCATTCCACCTGATGAAACACAATAAGAGCCTTTAGATATGTCAAATACATCCATCAATTAAAAAGCAGAAAGCAGAAAGCTTTGTTTGAATTTTATGAACTAAAATCAGTCAGTTGAAAAGCCAATTTAATGACTCAAAAGTGTCTTTTCTTATGCCTTGTAAGCATATGTTTGCCAGAAATTATGGAGTTTGGTTATTGGTATCTCTGCTCACTGTCTGTATTGAAACTTTAATTATATTAGAATTGCAACTTTACTATTTTTTTTAGGAGTTTCTGTTTGTGTGGTTAGAGGTGCTGCTTTCAGGTCGTATTTATATTAAAGAAATGGTCACAAGCCAAATGAGAAAGTTATACTTAATGAAAATGCAACAGTTATGATTATAGTGTGAAATGGTGTTTTAATAAAGTGAATTGTCTGTTAAGCTGATAACCTGTCAGTCATTGGGAACATGAGAATAGAATTAATTCTGCTTAGAAAAGGCCTCTGAATAGGAAGCAGTTTAATGCAGGAGCTTTATGAGGCTATATAGAATAAAATGTATGATTTAAGCTTTTGTCTCCTTTCATTTCAGTAATTCATCCATAAAATGTAATGGAAACCATAGAATTTTTATGCTCGCTTTATTGGCAGCCACTTAAAGATGTCCGTTTTTTTAAAAACCGGCAGGTCTAAGAAAATAGAAGCTGTATCCAATTAGACTAACTCACTGATTCTTCAGATAAGGGTTGAAACTCTGTCACAATTTTATGTGCTAAAAATAGCAGCATTTCCACTTTAAAATGATTCAGTGAATATAATGTTCGTAACATAAATGTACCATTTCATTTGATTTTCTATTTATTTATTTTATGACATGACACAATCCAGATATATATGGATAGGTTTACATGCACTCATGGACAAAAACAATTTAATTTTCTCAAAATATTACATTGCAGCATTACCTCTTTTCTCACAGTCTCTGAAACTGTTCAATAAAGGATTCAGTCTCTCTAAACCCCTCCTTTCCGAGAGCCTACTCTGCTCTGACTGGTCAGATGGTCCAGTCTGTTGTAAAAGGTTTACTCTGCTCTGATTGGTCAGATGGCCCAGTCTGTTGTGATTGGTTTACTGTGCCTGATTGGTCAGATGGTCCAGTCTGTTGTAAAAGGTTTACTCTGCTCTGATTGGTCAGATGGCCCAGTCTGTTGTGATTGGTTTACTGTGCTCTGATTGGTCAGATGGTCCAGTCTGTTGTAAAAGGTTTACTCTGCTCTGATTGGTCAGATGGCCCAGTCTGTTGTGATTGGTTTACTGTGCCTGATTGGTCAGATGGCTCAGTCTGTTGTGATTGGTTTACTGTGCTCTGATTGGTCAGATGGTCCAGTCTGTTGTAAAAGGTTTACTCTGCTCTGATTGGTCAGATGGTCCAGTCTGTTGTAAAAGGTTTACTCTGCTCTGACTGGTCAGATGGCCCAGTCTGTTGTGATTGGTTTACTGTGCTCTGATTGGTCAGATGGTCCAGTCTGTTGTAAAAGGTGTACTCTGCTCTGATTGGTCAGATGGCCCAGTCTGTTGTGATTGGTTTACTGTGCCTGATTGGTCAGATGGCTCAGTCTGTTGTGATTGGTTTACTGTGCTCTGATTGGTCAGATGGTCCAGTCTGTTGTAAAAGGTTTACTCTGCCCTGATTGGTCAGATGGCCCAGTCTGTTGTGATTGGTTTACTGTGCCTGATTGGTCAGATGGCTCAGTCTGTTGTGATTGGTTTACTGTGCTCTGATTGGTCAGATGGCCCAGTCTGTTGTAAAAGGTTTACTCTGCTCTGATTGGTCAGATGGCCCAGTCTGTTGTGATTGGTTTACTGTGCCTGATTGGTCAGATGGCTCAGTCTGTTGTGATTGGTTTACTGTGCTCTGATTGGTTAGATGGTCCAGTCTGTTGTAAAAGGTTTACTTTGCTCTGATTGGTCAGATGGCTCAGTCTGTTGTGATTGGTTTACTGTGCCTGATTGGTCAGATGGCTCAGTCTGTTGTGATTGGTTTACTGTGCTCTGATTGGTTAGATGGTCCAGTCTGTTGTAAAAGGTTTACTCTGCTCTGATTGGTCAGATGGCCCAGTCTGTTGTGATTGGTTTACTGTGCCTGATTGGTCAGATGGCTCAGTCTGTTGTGATTGGTTTACTGTGCTCTGATTGGTCAGATGGTCCAGTCTGTTGTAAAAGGTTTACTCTGCTCTGATTGGTCAGATGGCCCAGTCTGTTGTGATTGGTTTACTGTGCCTGATTGGTCAGATGGCTCAGTCTGTTGTGATTGGTTTACTGTGCTCTGATTGGTTAGATGGTCCAGTCTGTTGTAAAAGGTTTACTTTGCTCTGATTGGTCAGATGGCTCAGTCTGTTGTGATTGGTTTACTGTGCCTGATTGGTCAGATGGCTCAGTCTGTTGTGATTGGTTTACTGTGCTCTGATTGGTTAGATGGTCCAGTCTGTTGTAAAAGGTTTACTTTGCTCTGATTGGTCAGATGGCTCAGTCTGTTGTGATTGGTTTACTGTGCCTGATTGGTCAGATGGTCCAGTCTGTTGTGATTGGTTTACTGTGCTCTGATTGGTCAGATGGTCCAGTCTGTTGTGATTGGTTTACTGTGCTCTGATTGGTCAGATGGTCCAGTCTGTTGTAAAAGGTTTACTCTGCTCTGATTGGTCAGATGGCCCAGTCTGTTGTGATTGGTTTACTGTGCTCTGATTGGTCAGATGGTCCAGTCTGTTGTAAAAGGTTTACTCTGCTCTGATTGGTCAGATCAGATGGCCCAGTCTGTTGTGATTGGTTTACTGTGCTCTGATTGGTCAGATGGCCCAGTCTGTTGTAAAAGGTTTACTCTGCGCTGATTGGTCAGATGGCCTAGTCTGTTGTGATTGGTCAACTGCTTTTCGGAAACGAAACTCCCATTACCATTTCTGATTTTCAGCCCCGGATCTCCCTCAGCACTTGATACACAGTGATATGAACATAATGATGCCGTCTGTTTTACCGTATCAATTTGAGTCCGAATCCTCATCCTTTGGAAGTGCAACGAAGTGGATTTGCTTTCGCAACGCAGAAAACAGCGTCTTTTTGACATGTCATCAACATGAACCAAACTCTTCCAGGCCACAGCTACAACTGCAGTGTTTGAAGGTGTTTGAAAGAGGGCGGGTTTTTGTTCGCAGGCAGCAAATTAAGACCATATAGGCTGAAATTATGCAAATTTGTGACAAACCTGCATTGGTTCATACAGGAAGTAAGACTGAAATTACTGACGACTCATTACAGGCAGTTCAGAATCAGTTATTTTAGGAGACAATAACTCCATTTATCATGCACAATGATCTTTTGTACTTTTGCAGCTATATTATACTCTACATGAAAGGTAATATCCGAAAAAGAATCATCACTCTTAACACACACACACACGCATTCACGCACACATTCTCCTGCAGGGAACAATGCCACTCTTTGAATCAGCTTTGGGAATGAACTAAAGACACTGGACGCTGGTCTTCATCCTAGCACGCAGACTCAAACACACACCTGTGCCCAAATCTTTCCAGATGGAGGGATTTCTGGTAGGATGAAAATAATTAGAGAGTGGGGGGAAATAAGCTGATCTTGTTGGCTCTGGGATTTGGCTTTTGACAACAGGGTGTAATTGTTCAAGGTGCGGAGCTTTGGCTCCTGATGTGTGGTGGACAGGTGTGGGAGAGATAAGGCACGCGTCTCGTGGCGTGATGAGGGCGCCGGCAAGAAATAAATCCAGCTCATTGCTCACCGGAGGATGAATTTGGGGGTGGAGGACAGGTCTTAAAGTCAGTGGCAGCAGGGTGAAGCCAGCGCCATATCAGAGCTGCAAAGACACAGAAATTGGGGACCAAAAGAGGGTCAGGCTGATATTTGATGGTTTCTTGAATTCATCCACTGTAAATGTGTCACACAGTGAATATAAGAAAAATCTGCTTATCTAGTGTCATCAGCAGAACAGCTGGAGTGAAAGTAAAGAAATAAGATTTTCAGGGACACAAGAAGAAGGCAGATTGACTTTACATTTCTAAATTTATAGTTTCATTGTGCTGACTGGATATTTTGTCCAAACCAGAACATAATTGACAATGAGTTATGAAATCAATACTTGTTGCTGTTTGTTTGCATTTTGAATTACATATGCTTTTTACTGTTAAATCAAACATATATCTCAAAAATGTACCCCGAGATCTGTCTAAACAAACAGTTTTATATCAGGCAGTGCTGCTGATCTGAAGAGTTTGAGCTCCCAGCATGCATTGCAGCATGAATAAATGATGTGGTTTCTGTAATAGGATTTTTTTTTTCAGTTTTCAGACTTATTTATGATGCTGTTGTTTTTGTCGTCAGACTCGTCACTGATGGTTATTTGTTGTGGTGATATTTTAACTTGATGCTTGTTGAATTGAGGTTCGGCTGTTGAGGTCCATGTACATCTATAAAACTGATGCATATAATATTTTTGCTTTGTAAAATGTTCTCTTTTTGCACACATGCAGCTTGCAAAGTTCATGGCGAATTAACTCTTTAATGCATGATTTTTTTTTAAATTACATGTAAAATAAAAATCTTAATGTTCCTTTTTGCTTCAACACAATTTGGGTATTTGAGGAACAAGAATACTTTAGTTGTCCTGATGTGAATTTATTAGCAGAACGAGATGTTTTGCATTTAGTAAACAATCAAATTCAAACTGATTAAACAAAGCAGTTTTACTGAGAACCATTATAAAGACAAAAAACTTGATGCACCGTGTTGCAACAGTTCTCAGTTATTTTTGTGGTTTATGTCTCTAATGTTGTCTGACTACCCTGAACTTTGGGTTATGTGAATTTGAACGTGTTATTGAAAGAATTTGATGTTTATTTGCTGTTGTAGTTTTAGCGTTCTATTCCGGAAAGTCGTATCTGTAATCATTATGTTGTGAAACATGATTTTGATGATGCTCCCAGTCTCAATGCGGAGACATGAGGAAAAGTCTGTCCATCTGTTTTGTAGTCAACAGGCACAAACAGTTGAAATGAGGCAATTTTGTACAAATGGAAGTGCTATTAAAGTTGTATTCTCATCTTTAATAGAAAAGTAAAAAAGACGAGGAACACACAGCGGGTTGCACTCAAGTGTGAAATAATTCCCATTTTCAATGAAAAAAGACTGCCTTTAAAATAAAGTATATATATAAAATATTTATTTTATAACTTCATAAGCTATAAGAGGGTTCTTAAACATATTTGTTTAATGAAGTGGGATCATATAACAATAGCAAATGAAGAATTAATTAACTTTAGTGTGGTACTGCAGTAGATTTCTCATTCCCTCTGTGCTGAGGAACAGGAGAGATATATGATCAAAAAGTTGCCTTTTCTCCCACATATATGGTTTATTTTCCATTTTAATATCTCTTTTGTGAAACGGGTGAAAGTTTTAGCAGTCTCAATTGTAAAACAATGCATACAACCTGTGCTTATGTGTACGTATGCATATCTAGCACTTTTTTATTATAATTTTTTCCCCCTAAGGTTCATTTATTCATTTATCTAAACTTTCTATTGTTAGTTAAATATCAACTGCTTGATAGTGTGTTCTTCTCCTAGTGTTTTGGAATACATTTCAGATGGTCAGAGACGGGGCTGACAGTCTCCTTTCTGTTTTTCTTCACGACACATTCATAATCATTACTTTTGCCATTACTTGGGCTTATTATTATGGTTTAGTATTTCTCTGTAAAGTAGAACACTGTTAGCAATGTTACATACTTAACTCAGCAATGAAACATGAACCATTTTCCGAAGCCAACCTTCTCCCCTCAGTATAAGTCATTAAATTAATATCATAAACGTGTGACTAGTCGACTAATGGCTTAAATGAACTACTACTAGGCAAGGCAAGGCAAGGCAAGTTTATTTATATAGCACATTTCATACACAATGGCAATTCAAAGTGCTTTACATAGAAGAAATTAAAATAATAAAATAAATAATTAAAACAGTTTAGATAAAATAAAATACAGTACAGTACAAACAGTCGGACGAATAGTGGCACAGTGCTCATTCAGTAAATGCATAGCTAAACAGATGTGTTTTGAGTCTGGATTTGAATGTGATTACTGTAGGAGCACATCTGATCTCTTCTGGAAGCTGGTTCCAGCTGCGGCTGGCATAATAGCTAAAAGCAGATTCGCCATGCTTAGAGTGAACCCTTGGTATTTCTAGCTGATATGATCCTAATGATCTGAGTGATCTGTTGGGTTTATATTCAGTGAGCATATCTGCAATATATTGAGGTCCTAGGCCATTGAATGATTTATATACCAGTAATAATACTTTAAAATCAATCCTAAATTTAACTGGGAGCCAGTGTAAAGACCTGAGGACTGGTGTGATATGCTCATATTTTCTGGTTCTGCTCAGAATCCTGGCGGCAGCGTTCTGTATGAGCTGCAACTGTCTTATGGTCTTTTTGGGAAGGCCAGTGAGGAGTCCATTACAGTAATCCACCCTGCTGGTGATGAAAGCATGCACAAGTTTCTCTAAGTCTTGTCTGGAAACAAAGCATCTAATTCTTGCAATATTTTTCAGATGATAGTATGCTGATTTAGTTATTGCTTTGACATGACTACTGAAACTAAGGTCTGACTCTAGTGTCACACCAAGATTCCTGACTTGATTTTTAGTTGTTTGAGTGAAGGTATGCGTTCACCTTAAGAACTTCATCTTTGTTTCCAAACGCAATGACTTCAGTTTTGTCTTTGTTTAACTGAAGAAAGTTTTGACACATCCAACTGTTGACTTCATCGATGCATTGGCACAGGGAGTCAATGGGGCTGTAGTCGTTAGGCGATAGGGCTAAGTAAATCTGTGTGTCGTCTGCATAGCTGTGGTAAGAGATTTGGTTCTTTCTCATTATTTGGCTCATTGGGAGCATATACAGGTTGAACAGGAGTGGTGCAAGAATTGAGCCTTGAGGGACTCCGCATGTCATGGATGTCCACTCAGACTTATGGTCTCCTATACTCACATAATAACCTCTCCCATCTAAGTATGACCTGAACCATTTTAGGACTATCCCAGAAAGCCCTACCCAGTTTTCCAGCCTGTCAAGAAGTATGTTATGATCGACAGTGTCAAATGCAGCACTGAGGTCGAGTAGTACCAGCACTGATAATTTGCCTGAATCAGTATTTAAGCGAATATCGTTTATTATTTTTATGAGCGCTGTCTCTGTGCTGTGGTGCGGTCGGAAACCAGATTGAAAATGGTCAAAGGATCCATTCAAGCTCAAGTCGACTAGAATAATCTTTTTACCAGTCATGCTGAGTTTCAGACTCTTTTCAGACCAATATGAAATCATTTCTGTTGCAGCCGTCTTGGAAATGACATGTAATGGTGCTTCTCATTGAAGACAAAGTTTATTGATCTATACAGGTCAGATTTCTGACCTAAAGCCCGTTTCTTTGGTCATTTTTAATTATGAGGTGGGAGAAGTTCTGAGCTGGATCATCCATCCTACTTCCTCATTTACTTCCTAGTGGGCTAAGCTGGCCATTAAGCGTCATTGATGTGTAAACGCAGTTGTAATGTGTTGTTTTCATCTGTTCGCAGTCAGAAAGTTCACAATGAGTTGTTTTTGCAGTTTAGTTTCAATAATGGTCTTCTTGGAGTGTCTCAAAGGTTTCTGCCAATGGCAAGATCTTTATGAGAAATAAAATTCATCCTCAAAAGGATAACGGCTTTCATTTAGTACATTTAATTTAGGGCATTTTATGACATTCAAATACTCAAATCACTTGAAGTCTTG
Organism: Rutilus rutilus; assembly: GCF_951802725.1. Taxonomy (NCBI): domain Eukaryota; kingdom Metazoa; phylum Chordata; class Actinopteri; order Cypriniformes; family Leuciscidae; genus Rutilus; species Rutilus rutilus. The sequence goes on from NC_140228.1 coordinate 7,287,069, forward strand.
ACTTTACCCCTAGAAGTCATATTCTTTGCTCTCCCAAGACTATTGTTTTAAATAAAGGCTTTGGGAGTGTGTCGTGTGCTTTGATATCCTGTTATAGGCTGAATAGGAGCTTTTTCTTGTATTCAACCTGTGATGCATTCTCATTATAAAATACAATTTGACTTTGGTGTGCAAAACAGCTTTCAAAACCCTCACAGAAATGTCATTTAGTCACACCACACTGACAATATAGAACATTTCTGTCATAAAATCTTCTAATTATCTGCTTTTGTCAGCAGGGGTGCAGAAACTATTAGAAAATGTGTGTGGGGGGCAAAATCATGTTTTTCCGACCGCCTTCAAAGTAATGAACGTCCTGAAAAAATATCATTTTTCTTGAAAAATAAATGCAGTCTTGCGTTTGTTCAGATGGAATGCGAGTTGTTCACAAATGTAGCCGTGATCCAAAGTCCCTCAAGCCATGTGATCTTTATTCTAAGCCTGTTTTGATGTTCTGTCCATAATCAGCGGATGGCCTGCAGGAAATCTGAGTGTCGGTGTGGGTAGTTCATCAGCCTGCTTGATGTCTGTTGTTTGTCTCCGGTTGTTTGTCTGGGAGTGAAGCTATTAGACAATGACTGCACATTTTATGAGCTCATTTCTGCCCATACTAAACACACATTCGGTTCCCAGGATGCTCTGCTGAGGAAGGTGGGGGAGTCTGCTGCCAGCGAGCACTGAACCAGGATTGTAGATTGCAGTGAATGATAATTTGCATTATGTAAGTTTTGGATTTTTTTTTTTTTTTACAGTGGACTTTAGCAGTGACAAATCAAAAAAAAAAATGGGGATAATAAATGTGGTAACAAGGCATGATGGATCCATGTTCTCATTCTGTTTACGCCAAATTCTGACTCTACCATCTGAATGTCTCAACAGAAATCGAGACTCATCAGACCAGGCAACATTTTTCCAGTCTTCAACTGTCCAATTTTGGTGAGCTCGTGCAAATTGTAGCCTCTTTTTCCTATTTGTTGTGGAGATGAGTGGTACCCGGTGGGGTCTTCTGCTGTTGTAGCCCATCCGCCTCAAGGTTGTGCGTGTTGTGGCTTCACAAATGCTTTGCTGCATACCCCGGTTGTAACGAGTGGTTATTTCAGTCAAAGTTGCTCTTCTATCAGCTTGAATCAGTCGGTCAACAAGGCATTTTCGCCCACAGGACTGCCGCATACTGGGTGTTTTTCCCTTTTCACACCATTCTTTGTAAACCCTAGAAATGGTTGTGCGTGAAAATCCCAGTAACTGAGCAGATTGTGAAATTCTCAGACCGGCCCGTCTGGCACCAACAACCATGCCACGCTCAAAATTGCTTAAATCACCTTTCTTTCCCATTCTGACATTCAGTTTGGAGTTCAGGAGATTGTCTTGACCAGGACCACACCCCTAAATGCATTGAAGCAACTGCCATGTGATTGGTTGATTAGATAATTGCATTAATGAGAAATTGAACAGGTGTTCCTAATAATCCTTTAGGTGAGTGTATAACATAACAGAATAGCATAACATAGCATATACCATAACATATAACTAACAGTAACATATAGCATAATATTACAACATATAGCATAACGTATAGCATTACATATACAGTAACATAGCATAACCTAACATAACATAGTTAGTTAAAAAGGACACACTTTATCATTCAACTGAACTGTGCGTGTAGGCTATGTTTCAAACGTTTACCTTACTCCATTCATGCACTAAATGCACGTCCTTGAAAGAGCACCGATTTCTAACGTTTTTACTTTGACTTCTTGGGAAATGTCAGTGGTATGACCCATTTTAGATGCATATATATCTAGCGTCCCTTCTGAATTCGACGCCCTTGCAACATACATTGATGAATCATTCACAATAAGACCTGGAATGTGTGTTTAGAATGTAAACTGGTTCAATGTTGGTTTAATGTTAATCGTATGCTAGAGAGAAAATGAGTCTCTAAATACAGGTTGTGTGTACCAGAGGGCTACGTCTGAATGTCATCTTCAGATCAGTCACAACAGTGTTCATCATCAACCCCACCTGGGACCAATGGGTCTTATCATCACCATGGAGATAGATGGATGTGTGGGTGGTGTGATCAGTTTAGTCCTGAACAGCTGAAGACACTAACAGGTGGTTTTTTTAACATCCTGCATTTCTGGAGGAACTGTGCCTGACACTGCACTTACAGCCTGTTCCAGCTCTAAATGATGCCTGAAATCTCACAGAAATAGAATCATACATAATTAGATCTTCTAAGACCACTAAAAATATGGATCTTGTGGTTTGGAATCTTGCCACACCAAAAAAAAAAAAAAAAAAGCTTCTTGTTTACAATCACAAACATGCTTTCCAGGATCATTTTGTAGAAGGAGATGTGCATGTTGTCCGCCCAAAAAAGGTTTTATTCAGTATTAAACCATTGGTGAAAGCACCGGTATGTAATATAGCGAATAAGATCTCTATAATTACTCAGTTTGTTTGTTCCTAGACACCAATGAGATTAAATGGAGAGCAAAAAGTGTTTATTAATATCAGACTTTTGGGATTTTTCTCCAATTATCTCATGTTTCAGATGAGATCTTAACAATGCCTCAAACTAAGAATGAACAATACTTCTTCAGCATTTATTAATCTATTAATCTTAGTTAATATTAATTTCAACATTTACTAATGCGTTAATGAAATCAAAGGTTGTATTTGTTAACATTAGTTAATACACTGTGAACTAACATGAACAAACAATGAACAGCTGTATTAGTATTAACTAATACAAGTTTAGGTATTGGGTAGGATTAAGGGATGTAGAATACTGTCATGCAGAATAAGGCATTAATGTGAGTGCTAATCATATCATAGTAATATGCATGCTAACAAACAACTAGTTAATAGTGAGAATTGGACCCTAAACTAAGAGTGTTACCACAAATTAAAACAAATGGAAACAAGTAGCCTATATGACAATGTTTACACCTACTTGTATATTTTCATGCTTTTGTGGTCTTTTTTTTTGTAGCTTGACGGCTCTTGGTCCCCATTCACTTGTATGAAAGAGAGCAGGACGGACATTCTGCTAAACGTCTCCTCTGTTTTGAAAGAAAGTCACACCGGTTTGAAACGACATGAAGGTGAGTAAATTATGACAGATGATATCAATTTTTGGGGAGAACTGTCCCTTTAAATTAGATATAGTCCAGTAGAATGAATGTTTATTCAGTGAATTTTATAGTTAAATTTAGTGTGTTGATAAATCTCTTCTTTTATTGTTTGATATTCAGTCTTTCTCAGACTGCATGACAAAGACCCAGTCCTAATCAAATTTGGGATCTTCTCCAAGTGACTGAAGTGACCCATGAGTCTAATTTTGGAAATCCTGACATTATCAGGCAGACTGAATCCATCAGCGCTCATGGGTAATATGTAGTTGGTGAAATGAGTGTCACCTATAACGCCTCGCCAGGTCTTTGTTCAAGTGAATTTCCATTTCACCTCTTGTAGATGATAATAAGTACCAGTACGAATGGAGATATGCATTTTCTGCTCATCGGCCAAGCTGAGGGCGGCTGCTCCATCGGGAAATAACCCAACGTCGCTCCCAGTGGTAGTAGAGTTTTCAATTTCCCCAGCTTATAGAGATGTATTGGCCAATGAGTGCTCCTTCGTTCCCCTGTTGAGCCTCTGCCAGACTCTAATGTGGACTCTCCTTCAAACTGTCACGCTTATACCTGCGTGATAGCAGTGAAACTAATGATTGTATTAGCATAAGTGCTGGTGTAGGAGGTCAGCAGTTACCATGTAAAGACGTCGCATGCATGCGGCTCAATGAAGAGAACGCTATGCTAATGTAGACAAATATGTGCCCGGCGCTTGTCAGGACCCCGTTTATCACAATATGTGCCATTATGTATCACTGAGAGAAACATTCCATATGCTTTCTCCGTTTGGTGCCCAGCTTGCAAAAAAAGTTAATTTTAGACTTTGCTACACACGATAAATCTTTGTTATTGTAGCCGAAATGTGAGGCATCAGACCCAAATTGGATTTGTGGGGAAATGGAGGGTTTGATGAAACCATGATAATTCCCGCATTGATCGTCTCACTGTCAGTTATAATCCAATTAAAACAGATCGTCTGGATCTAACCTGGTCTCGCTGCTGCAGCGAGTGTGTCCGCAATCCTCCTCCTCGGTCGTCCTTTCTCTGTAATTAAGGATTAAAGGAAAACTCTAATGAAGGAAAAAGGCTCTTAAGTAGCCTGCTGGACACACAACCGCTCCGTATGTACAGAGCTCATTTCGAGTTCAGAACAGGAAAAATATGACACACAGAGAATATTTTACCTCAAGTGAAAATGGTCCTTGTTTTGTTGAAGAGTTGGAGTGCACCGAGATGCGTATCCCATTTGGGAAGTTGACAGACACATTTCTTAACGTGTACTTCAGATGCACATTGTACTCTAAACACACCGCTGGGATAGTGTTGCCGTGATAAACAAGCACTAGAAATGTACTGTGAGACCCTGCTGTTAAAAAACGGTACGATTCCTAATTTTAGTAGAGCCGATACTTCAAGAATGACAGCGTTTTAATGAGAGCCGTATTTCCTGTTGCGTTGTGTGCACTGTTCTGGTTCCACTACCCTGCGTTTTGTACTCTCATTTGAGCTAGTGTGTATCTAGCGCATCACTACTCTAAGATATTATTGACACATTTGAGCAATAAAGAAACATGCATGAATGAGAAATTGGGAAATGCTTGATGTTAAACCGCAATAAGCCGCAAAATATAACTCAAACAAAGTGATCCCACTTTATTTTTAGGTGTCTTTAACTACTATGTACTAAATTTAAATGAATCATTTGATACAATGCACTTATTGTGTGCATACATGGTTTTTATATTATACTTGCATGTAATACCTGCATATAATTACATCTACTGTATAATTACACTGTTGAGCTTTCTCTTACACCTCAATCCACACTTAAACATACCCATACCACCAAACCTGTCGCTAACCTTACCCATATCCCACCTCAATAGCAGCAAAAATGTTTTGTAATACAACATGAACACAATAAATGTACTTATTTTTTATGCAAGTACATAGTAGTTAAGGACACCTGTGAAATAACCCCTAAATGACAGGTTAGTGAATGTGATTGATAACATAATTAATTATTCTACATGATGCTCATGCCCTCAAATAGACGTCAAATGAGTGATTAATTTTGTCAAGCCATCCCTTTTCACCATTGAAGTTAGAGACGGTTTAGGGCAGTAATAGCTTTAATTTGGCTTGATCCTTTTATCAATGGTGCAAACATCTCTATCTATTCTTGTTTAAATAATAAATTCCTATTATTCAATCACTTTTTCTGTTGTTTTAGGTTTTTGCCATGGTATCGGTTCAGTAGGGTTCAGTCAGGTATTGTATCGAAGACATTATTTTCTTAATTGCGACAGCTAGGATTCAAACGCAGGACTTTCTGTTTTCTACACATGCACTTTAAAAGTTGGCAACTTCAAAAGGTTTTCTGAACGCTCCCCATTGGTCAGCCAAACAGACCGTCCCGCCCCAAACTCGTGCCATTGGTTGCACAACTCAAAATGTGTTTGTTTATTTAAATTTTTTTTGCATTTTGAGTTCTGCATTTATATTTTTTTCCCTTAGTTTTGCTCAGAATGTGTGCACGTTGGAAATGCAAGGTATTTTAACATTAAAAAATTATGCACATGAACTTAAACCCATCTGCATATTTAAGTGCTCATGCCACTATATTGAATTAAAACTATATAGCTATGCATTATTTTGTGAACAGCATACTGTAAGTTATTTAAATAATGAATATGGGTAAATGAACATGCATACTGCTAATGGAATATGCATTTGAACACTTTCCAGAAATTAATTACTTACCATGATGAGGGTTTTTATATTACACCATAAAGAATCATCATCGCAAATGAGCCAATAATGCAACTGTGTGTGTGTGTGTGTGTGTGTGTGTGCACGCAAGTGCACATCAGATGATGGGTATCAGGGCAGATTAAATGTCTTCATGCTTCCTTTACTTTCATTACCCTGACAGTAAAGTTCAACAAACCAGGGAACTTGAATGAGGCGGTGATCGCTGAAACCTTAGCCCATTGCTGGCTGATCAAAACTTTCATTTATTTCAGCCCACTCAATGCAGAGTTATGCCATTAGAAACACATTTAAATTTATTTAAAATCTATTAGAAAAATTCCTCGTGCCCTAATTACTCCATTTATCACAGTCAGACTTTCGTATATTTGTAAAAAAAAAACTTTTTGTGAAAGTTAATTGTGTTCAGAGCAGTACCATTTCTTTTTCCAGAAGAAAATGTGAGAGGTGTTTGCCAATGACGACGATGCTAGGGTTTTTTGTGTGGTTGCTAAGGCGTTGCTATGTGGTCAATAGGTGCTATGTGTTGCAAATTCAAATAGTTCACCCACAAGTCTCCATGATTTTTCCTTCAATCTTTTTTGCTAGTTTGATCATCTACCAGTCAAAAACTTGGAACATAATAATAACAGATAATAATCAACTTTTGATTTGCTAAAGGTGTATTTGGGGGGTTGGGTGGGTAATCAAGGATTCAGAATATGCATTAATCACTGCTAACCAAATTCCTCCAGCCGTCCAGGATTTAAGCGGTTTTCCCATGTTTGTCGCTTTACACAATTCAAGTTAATTGTCACTGGTGCTCTCGTGCCCTGCGATGGACTACAGGGAGACTTGCGCCACACGGTTTTCGTGTGTGGAGCCGCAGTCTAATTGCATTTGGACAAGAACAAAGCAACTTCCTTAACACACCCTCAAGCAGATGGAAGCAGGATAGAGCGTACAGTAATTAACAAATCTGATGGAGGACAGTTAGCGAATAGCGTTCATTATGCTGCAATTTTCTGTTCCTTTTAAATAAAAGCGCCCAATTCTCCCAAGCATTTGGATTTAATTGCAATTAATTAAATTCTCAGTGAATCCCACACATTAGCTGGAAAATGATGTCAGTTCACAGTAATTCAGCGTTTTGTGTGTAATCCCACACAGAAGTTTTTTTTTCTTCTAAAAGTCAGAAGTCAAATCGCACTCAATGCCCAACGAAAGTGCAATTCTTAGGCTTGTGTAGAATCTGTGCACTTTTTTATACTGATTATTGGGGAAACCTGCTGAAATTGGATGCATGATCAAATTAGCTAAATATGCACAACTTGGTGTGAGAAATTATGCACAGTTTTTCACTGAATGCACTTACGGTGCACACTTTTATGATGTTTTTATAAAGCATTTTTGACTTTTTTTTAGGTTGACAGCCACTGCTCACTTTATGCTTCATAAATGAATGAAAGAGCAGCGTGGACATTCTTCAGAACGTCTCCTTCCGTGTTTCACAGAAAAAAGAAAGTCGGTAACACTTTACTTAAAGCCTGTATCTATAATGCATTATAAACGTATTCATAATGTATGGTATAATGCATTAAATCTTTTCATAAGTAATTATAACCAAAGTTAAAATGCATTATAATATTCACAGATCCCTTGTTACATCTGAAATTGGTTGTTGTGGTTTAATGCATTATACTTTCTAAAAGTGACTTTGGTTACAATTATTAATGAGACCATACAATGCGTTACAAGGCATAATTAATGCATTAAAAATACGTTTATAATGCATTATCCATAAAGGCTTGAAGTAAAGTGTTACCAGATAGTCATACAGGTTTGGAACAATGTGAGGGTGAGTAAATAATGAGAGAAATTTTATGTAAAGTTTGAATCTGACTTCTGAAACTTTTTGAATCCTCAGCTGTGGCATTATGGGATAGCAAAGTGTCGACGCTTTAAAGTATCAGCGGATGCAGATGGTCATCGAGGTATTGTTCACCTATTACTTTTATTTACGAATGTTTAGTATTTGTTCATTCTACTCATATGAAATGCTGATTTTTGCTTACTGTGTAGCAGGGAAGTATGCAAATTCATATTGGAGTTGCATTTAAATCCTCAACCTTTTTGTTTTTACTTTGAGCTCAGCGTTAAAACACTGGCAGAACTACATATGAGTAACCAGGATTTTTCATGTGCTGCTTCTGATTCACATTTAGCTAAATTATGGAAAGTAAGATCCATATTCATTAGGAGGAAAAATGAAAGCGGGATAATGTGGCTCTTTTCGGACTGAACGCTTGGGGCATTTATTATGTACTGTTTGCACTCCTCTCAGCATGGCTTCTGCCTACAATAATGGACTTCTAACCTGCCCATAGGGAAATATTTGTATTCCACTATCAGTATATGAAAATATGAAGTAAAAGTAAACCAAACTATTTTCAAAGTAAAATAAAAGCACTGTAGGGAGTCTTGAGTTCTGCGCTCTCATTCAAATCTCCAGTTTAACCACATTCGCTCCATTGCATCCTCTGCAGGGACACTGAATGTGACGTCGGTCCAATAGCTTTTTGAAAACACGCCGGACCACCAGCATGCTGAATTCATTTACAACTACTTTAAAACCCGCGGCTCTTCAGTATCTTCAGAATAACACGAGTTGGGTTGAGTTGTTTTTCCTGAAGTCATCTGATTCTCAGCAGGGAAAGGAAGCGCACCGACTGTGGAAGGACGTGCCAGATTTCCTTTCATACAAAAGCCATTGACTCGTGCATGAAGACAAGACATTAACAGTCGTTCAATATCATTCATGTTTTCTTCAACATAAAGTCTGTATATGGGTTGCTGATACATGTAATATAATGCTCGTTTGTGTATATATATATATATATATATATATACATAATAGACTTAGCAGGATAAAAAACACAACTTTGCCATGACCTTCAGCTACCCATCATCCATTGCTCCTTTCTTCTTTAGTCCTGATTCATTTGAAATCTTTATCAACTGCAAAGCTCGCAGCCTTCACACGCTCTATAAAGCCATCAACTCTCAAATCTCAGCTCAATCTGGCTTTAACGTCTACGTTCATTCACTGTGAAGAAGATGTCTCCGTGTCCCGGCTCGGCTAAACTGTGACATGGAGATCAGGATTAACAGGCAATTTCTAACCCGGAGCATGCGAGATATGCGGTGCACTCATGCAGCTAATAGCAAATTATAACTGTTTAGACTAGAATTTAAATGACCTTTGATCTTTGCTTAAAGTCACCATGAAATCAAAATGGATCAAATCCATGTGTCCTCGTAATCTTTAGTAAAAAATAACTTCCCTTCCCTCTTGCAGCGACGTCTCTTCTCTTCTCTGATGATGTGTTTACTGGCGTGAGGGCGGGGCAACCTGTCACTCAAATGAGATCCACCAATAGCAAACCACAACCTTCCAATCAATTCCCCATGGACAAAATCAAGTCCCATTTTTTTTTAATGATCTATAATGATCATATACATAGAAATCTTTAAGAGCCAGTCTGTTTATTTCCATTACATTCAAAAGAAGCATGGGAAATATTAATGCAAGTTGCTGCTACACTCAAAACATTTTTTAAGCCTTTTTTCAAGATTTACGCATTTCAATTAATAGTAAAATTCCATCAAATTGAATTGAATAATCCTTACATAATAATAATAATAATAATAAAAACTAAAGCTTAATAAAACATTTTGTATAATTCTTCATGGAACAAGGGAATGGACCATTTAGTTCATGATTTCGTATTCATAAAGAAGAAAAAAAGAAAATA